>NC_142931.1:129822516-129830016 GCF_046866305.1 Octopus bimaculoides
TTGGTTGGTTTTTAGTGTGTTTTTGTCAAGTTCCTTGGCACGTTTTATTCCAAGATCTATGAGTGTGGAGGGATATTGGCGTTGTAACAGTGTTTTTTTGAGATCTTGTAAGCGTATTTCTCGAGTGGTATGGTCAGAGACAATGGTGCAAATTCTTTTAGCTAAATTAAAGGGGATATTTATCTTGGTGTGTTTTGGGTGGCATGAGCTAAAAAGGAGACACTTGTCTCCCCTTACACACACTTCCTGTTTTGACACCACATTTCCTGCTTAACACAAACTTTTAACCCTTTTTTTAAACCTAACAAAACTCTCAACTCTCATGCATCCTTATTTTTCCTACCAATTTATACATGAACTACTATTGAACTACAAAAGCTCAAAGACAATATAATGTATGGGTATATTTATTTTTTTATATATTATTGTTTTATATATTATTTTCTTCATTTTGTACTTTTTTGTACTTCTTTGTAAAAAAACATTTTCATTCTCCTTCTTGATAATTTGCTTCATCGCAATGAAAACCGGTTAGAAAAAATCTTCATTAAATTATGCTCCCAGTTCAGCATTCTGGCTTTTTTACATTTTCCTATATATATATATATATATATCATATACACACATTCGCATGTACACTCAACACGCGTGCATGTACAAATGGTCTTTATAGTTAGCAAAACAATAATGATATACTATATATCATTAGCGGTCAATGTCTCCTGAGGAAACATTTTGACAATCACGAAATAACGTTTCACATTTAATGGTGGTCAGATATTTCAAAATTGATATTCTTTGTGCTGAGCAGCGAAGTTATAGTCATTTGACTAATGGGTTTAAAATCATCTCACGATATTTTAGAAGATATTAGCAGAACATTTTCTACTTTGAGCCCATCACTGTATAGCTACAAGCTGCGTTAATCTAATTTGATGGTAGCCATCAGTAAATATGTCTTTCTTTAAGTGAAAACAAAAAAAAAAATAAATGTTACGGGGATGTACTTGCATAGCACGTAACTTGATATGAGATCGTGTGCTGAAACAAAAACAATTGCAGTTTGGAAGATGTTTATAAGCCATTTAAAAACCACACAAAAAAAACCGTTAGATTCACTTCAACATTTAAATTTAATTTGTGTCAAAATATTTTCGTCGTATTGAAACCGCGACCTGTTCACTGACAAAATATCGTGATGCAGCAAGGAGCTTTGTCAGTGAAGAAGTCACGCTTTCAAAGCGACGAAAATATTTTGACACAAATTAAATTTAAATGTTGAAGTGAATCTAACGGTTTTTTGTGTGGTTTTTAAATGGTTTATAAACACCTGCAAAAAATAAATACAATAGATTAAAATCGCTGTCACAAATCCTCGTTGACAATCAAAACACAACTGAGAATTTAGATTTCGCTCTGCAAAAATAACAATAAAACAAACTATTTAAAAAAGGAAATAGTTTTTTTTTAAAAATTCTATTTCATAATTTGCTTTCACGATTAGATACAACTTACCATTAATATGTAGTTTTGTAAGGCGGCGAGTTGGCAGAAATGTTAGCACGCCGGGCGAAATGCTTAGCGGTGTTTCGTCTGTCTGTACGTTCCGAGTTCAAATTCCACCTAGGTCGACTTTGCCTTTCCTCTTTTTAGGGTTGATAAATTAAGTACCAGTTGCATACTTAGATCGATCTGATCAACTGGCCCCTTTCCCAAAATTTCGGGCCTTGTACCTAGAGTAGAAAACAATATGTGCTTCTGTAAATTTCTAGGTGGGGTGACGGCGGTGGTGGTATTTCGTCGTTTAGCTCCAAGACAATAAAAAAAAAAACCTGACGAGCCTTCCTATTATGAAAAACATGCTAACCATCTCTTCTATACATATACATACACATATATGTGGTGTGACCTAGTGGTTAGGGATAGCTAGATCGTGGGTTCAATTCCAGGACCGGGCGGCGCGTTGTGTTCTTGAACAAAACACTTAGTTTCACGTCACCCCAGTCCACTCAGCTGTAAATGAGTATCCCTGCGACGGAATAGTCTTCCAGTCTGGTGGAATATTGGTCTGCTCTCTTAGTCAGCGGGTGGTGTCATTTGAAGGCTAAAACAATGCGAAGCGCATTGTGACTAGCGATGTGTAACAACATCCGATAGTCTTGTCAATACTGAGATACCTTGATGTATGTATGTATGCATACATATATGAGTGAATAAACAAAAGAAGGTAGCATTATAAAACGCTTTAGCTGTAATCCACTACAAAACATTCAGTTGTTATTCAATATAATATTGAAACAAATGTAGTTGTTATCCCACAGTATCAATAATTTCATGGCCTCATATAATACGTACAAGGATAGTTGTTTATCTGCTGTTGATGAATTATTATGCTATACTAGTATCTGATTTCAAATCCCATCGCAGTCAGTTTTTACTTTTTATGCTTCCGAGGCCGACAGAATAAAGTACCAAGGAATTTATTACTTTCTTCCTTCCTTACTTTCTGAAGCATTTCGCTCCCCATGAAGCATAAGGTCATTGACAATTTTTCTCCACTGTTCTTAGCTCTGAACCGCTTATTCTGCTTCTTTCCACTTGGATCCCTACTTTTTCGGCTCTGAAATGGGCAGATTCTCAGCTGATAAGAGCTTCACCATCTGAGCCACCTATACTGTCTTTCTCGTTTCATATATCGTCTTGATGTTCCTTGCCGGAAGGCCTTCCTCTCCCGAATCTTCTTGGCTTTGAATTGTTGTAGATGCTTCAGTATCTTTAGTTTTTTTCTGGGTAGGGATGTTGGCCTTAAACAAACCAACCTTTACCTCTGGTAAGAAGTGGTCCAACAAGGATCTTGTGCTCTGATAGAATAGCCCTCAGAGTAATTGAGGTACACAAACTACCTCACCACAATAAGGATTGGCTCTTTTGGTTGTTACTACGGTCGACTGAATTGACTGTATCCTCGCCTCGAAAGCCACCTTAATAGCATTCTAGCTCGCTCTTCGTCCATATCCCAGCCACCGAGCAAAGAAATGAATGTATTGGAGCCCCTACCTACACAAGCACAGCATAAACAAGTTCGCATTAAGTCCCTAAGCCTGAGGGGGCCCGGGTAATGACCTAGTGCGCCTATAACTGAAAATGGCATTGCTCGCTCTAAATTTTTGAGCCTCTGCTATAAATAAATACTCTGGAAATAACCATTAGTTTTAAGCAGATCTTTAATAATTGTATCGTTAAAAAGTTAGGTTCGCAACCAAGTGGTTTCTGGTTCAGTTCCACTACGCAGCGTCTGAGGCACGTGTCTTCCACTATAATTCCGGGCGGACTAATGCTTTGTTAAGTGAATATGGTAGATGATGATTGTATGGAAGCCTAGTGTGTGTGTGTGTGTGTGTGTGTGTGTGCGTGTGTGCGTGTGTGCGTGCGTGCGTGCGTGCGTGCGTGCGTGCGTGTGTGTGTGTGTTTCCTCACTGGGTTAGATTTGTTCGATTAATCACTTCAAGACTGTGTTCCAGCATGGCCACAGTCCAATGACTGAAACAAGTAAAAGAAAACTAATCGTCATATTTAATTTGACTTCATGAAATTACATTCTTTTCAATCAGTTCTTGTGACAGACATTTTGAACATAATCTTTGTTGTCCAATATTAAAACTAATCGCACGATGCTAACTGGCTTCATAATACAAAACGAAGTTTTAGCTAAATACTTCAACTTAATAGTATTTGGTATTGTTATGGTATCAACTGGTTTAAACCTAATATCTCCCAACAATAAGGAGAGTCCGAACTTTCTTTTTGATTGCTATTTCAATTAATTTTCCTCTGGTAAGAACATTTAATACACACGGCTCTATAGAATTAAAATAAAAGATGAAGAAAATGAGGTCTGCATTTTAGAAACAGTTTCATCATATGTTCATAAGCTCCTGTAGCTGCGAGGATTTCTGTATGTAAGAAAGCTTTTGTAATATCAAGATGATCTCCTAGTATATGTCGTCCGATTATTATGTCTTTACAAGAGAATAGGCTGACACTTTTCTTTAATGAACGGATTACTTATATTACAAATCAATATATGCTTAATAATATTGACCAGAAAATAATTGTAAATCAACAAAGGATCAGTAATATCGACTATTTTTAATAATGCAAAAAATACACAAATGGACATTGAAAGATGGATATAAAAATTTACCTCAGAGTATTAAAGAGCGCAAGGAAATAATGCAAATAAAAATAATAATATGCTTATGGAAAATTCAAGTAAATCGAAGTTATCAAATATTCATGTTTACATTGATTAGATTTTCAATTGCGAGTTTGATAATCATATACAGGTCCTCTTGAAGAACAGTAATTCAAGCAATCTCTCTTCGTATAGAAGTTATTACCGTTGCCACCACATCCACCATACTGGAACATACGACAAGTTCCATAAGTTCGGTCATAATAAAATCTGGTCATTTTAGCCAAACAGAAACCAGGCTCTGGCCGCATGGCACAATAATTACCTGCGATAAAATGAAATAAAATAAAATAAAATATCAAAATCATATTAGTTTTAGATTGTATCGCAAACGATTATTTTGTTCCAGTATTAAATAATCAAACCAGAAATCAATTTTCTAGACAAAATTTCCAATCTATTCAACAAATATAAAAGAGATATTGTAAATCAATCTCAACAGAGATGTTGCTAGATAAAATGCGATGCTGATAGCAAACTATCGATTTCATTATTTTTTTTCCGATGTAAAAGTTGTTGTTAAAAGTTTTAACTTCACCTTATATATATATTTTGTAATGGCCTAGTCAGAGGAAGAAGAAAACTAACCATGATCTTTTATGCAGAATCTCTAAGGATGGTGTAAGAAAAGGAAATTGAAAGCACGACACACAGGTTCTAATAGTAAGAAGCATAACTTCAGATACCGACGTAAGACCCGGTTCCCAAGCTTGTAACGAAGGGGATTTCGCTAAAACTACAGGAGGCTCAAGTGGTGGTGTTAAACCAGGCGATATTCAAATGGCATACATACATGTATGCATACATACATACATACATACATACATGCATACGGATTCATACACTTATTGCAGCGGTCCTTCAGTTTCACTAAGCCCTGTAAAAGAATTCGGAAGGCTGGGCCCCCAACCAAGCCTTTCGCGACACCCTTAAAGCCAGAAACTTTTTTGCACCTTCTCATACATAAAAGACCTCCTTCGGTCACGAGTGACCATGAGATTGCACCTAGAAAGTTTCCCTCCGAAGTACAAGTCCGGGAAAATTTGTTTGTGCAAGACCAGCAGTCGCCCATGCATACCAGTTGCCCACCTCTACGTCACAGATGCTGTCCAAAAAAAGGGCAATAGCCACTAGAACTTGGCACGAGTGACGTTGCAACTCATTTCTACAGCTAAGTGAAATGGAGCAACGTGAAATAAAGTGTAAACATACATACATAGTCACTTATAAAAAAACAGAAGTAAAGAAAGCGAAAAAAACAAAAACAAAAACAAACAAACGTGTGGACGTAGCACAAGAAATTTATTAATAAGTCGTTCAGAGAAGGAAAAGAGTAGTAGGTTTACGTTTCGAGCATAGCTCTTCTTCGAAAACAGGAAGATCAAGAAAGCCCCAGAGGAAAGAGGAAAAAAAAAGTCGTCAACATTCACGTGCAGTTACATTTTTGAAGTAACCAGAAGTTGAAGGAACGAAGAGAAAGTGCCTTCTGGGACAGGAGAGTGTGAAAATGGTCAGTATGTGTGTGTGTGTGTGTGGTAGCATGTGTATGTAAGTAACTGCGCGCGTGTGTAAGTAACTGCGTATGTGTGTGTGTGGTAGCGTGTGTGTGGGTGTGTGGTAGGATCTGTGTGCGTGTGTTAATGTCGCTCTGAAAGGTCAGCAGCTATAGTGACAGGTGTGTGAGTGGGTGGGTGTGACAGTGTATGTGTTTGTGTTTGAATGCGTGCGTAGATGGAAGGGTCAATAATGAGTTAGAGGCAGATGCAGTCTGAAGAGGATGTGAGACTGGGTGGGTGTGGTTGTGTGTTTGTGTGTGTGTGTTGGCATGTGTGCTTAGACGGAGTGGGAATGTACATGTGTGTGTGTGTGTACACATGTGTATGAGTGCGTGTGTGTATCACTCTGTCTGTGTGTGTCTCTCTCTCTCTTGCTTTATATATATATGTGTGTGTGTGTACGTGTGTTCCTGTGCGAATGTGTGTGTGTGTGAGGAGATGTGTATGTGTGTGTGAGGAGATGTGTATGTGTGTGGGGGATGTATGTGTGTCTATATGCGTATGAGTGTGTGAAAGTGTATGTACGAGCGTGTATATGTGTGCGTGCGTTGTGTGTGTGGAGAGCCATGCATGCATACATACATAGAAATAGAAAGACAGACAAAAGACATGCATTATATATTTATATACACATATATATGCATACACGCATACATGCTCTTATACATAGCTATATACATACATAAAGCATACACTCGCACACAAACATGCATACACACATGCACACTTATACACGTATGAATATATGCATGCATACATACACATATACATCCATAAATGCACACTCATGCATACATACACGAACACATACAGAATGTGTATATTTCATATACATATATTCCATTCAAAATCAGTCAAAAGATAACATTTATAGAAAACTAGCAGCTAAGCCTGGTTTCACCCGGTCGGTTTGGATGATGTGGCTGTAAAACCTGCTCTGTGTAAGCATTCGACTTGTTTGGGCACGCTTACGTTGAAAAACAATTTTAGAATGACTTTTTTCTGTCAAAACGCTAAAAATAACTGACCAACAACAAAATAAAAGCAATCAAAATTCAACCAAATCAAAAAATAAACCCAAATACTAAGCGAACAATGATGAACCATCCCACTTCCATTGCACGCGCACACGCACACACAAACACACTCACACACACACATTCACATACCCTCTTTTACATACACACACATATATTCACAAAGAGTTGAAACGCTGTTTGATTTCTTCAGCGTACAATTTTCATCATCCCACTACCAAGTATGACATCACCCTTCCTTTCTTATTCATCTATCACCACTTCCTTTCTCATTCATAAACACAAGAGTATTATTATAGTAGATTATCTTGGTAACCATGGGAGTTATGAAAAAAAAAAATACAAAGCCCAGCAACACCACCGGATCATTCTACAATTTTTCGCGCAATTCCACTCAGCCGTTTGACCGTGAATCCAAAGACAAGAAAGAATCGCCCATGTCAAATTTATATCTATAGACGGCACTGTCATGGTATTAGCTGTCAGAATTGAAAGTAGAACTGACAAGGAACGTTACTGCTGGTTTGAGTTGATTCTTTGGCTACTGACTAGCCGGAGCTATCTATCTGTCTGTCTGTCTATCTATCTCACTCTCTCTCTATATCTATCTATCACTCGTTCACCTCTGTTTGTGTCCGTAGAATTTATCAAA
>NC_142931.1:129835016-129844386 GCF_046866305.1 Octopus bimaculoides
GAATAGAGATAAGATAACATATTAGGAGATACAGGAAGAAGAGAAATATAGAAGCGATAAGGTAATAAATTAGAGAGGGTGAAAATGAAACGAAACTTGACTAGTGTAAGAGAGATAATAATAATAATAAGAAAAATAATAATAATGATCAAGTATTGGATGTAATGAGAGAAGTGAATGTTAAAAATAAAAGAAAGATAGATAAATGTATTGAATGTGTAGGATAATGCTATAAAAGGACAAACGTCGCCCTTTCAAAGCCTAGCCAGGCTCATGGGCCCGGTTTCTATGGCGTATGTGTTCCCCCCAGCTGGACGGGACGCCAGTCCATCGCAGCGTTACTCAAGAAACAGGAAGAAAGAGTGAGAGAAAGTTGGGGGCACTCACTCTCTCTCTCTCTCACACACACACACAATCTTTCATACACACGTACATACATATGTATACATCTATCTCGGACGCGCGCGCGAGCGAGAGAGAGAGAGAGAGAGAGAGAGAGAGAGAGAGAGAGAGAGAGAGAGAGAGAGAGAGAGAGAGAGAGAGAGAGAGAGAGAGAGAATTTTCTTTATGTGCCATGTTTGCAATTCTCCATATAAATGATAGCAAAGTGTGTAGGAAATGAAATTAAAATCCTGTTTCAGTGATAGATCGATGAAGTTAGTAAAGTTTTAACGTATTGGTAAGTGTTGCGCGCGCACACACACTCAAATGCAGAAAATTTCCAGCTGTTATTTTTAGCAGTTCATTTTCAGCTTTAGACAACAGGATGGGGTGGCGAGGGGTATGTTGATCAATTTTGGAGTTCTTCATAGAAAATTTGAAATTAAATATTTTTATTTCCATATTCTTAATCTCCATATTTTTCCAGGTAGATTGAAAAAAAAAATTTGAAAAAAAATTAAAAATTAAAAATTTGGAGGGGGAATTTAAAATTTCGAAAACATGGTTTTTGCATATTCGCAATCTCCGTCATCGAAAACACAGGAATTCGCTATAAAAAACAAAAAACGGAAGGGTCGTGTGGGGGAGGGGCTATAGCCACCTATATTAGCAAGGACCAAAATTTGACCCCCTTAGAACCTTCTCCGACTAAGGAAAAACCTTCATGTCAAATTTGGAATAGATTATCCAGCAGTTTGGCCGTGCATAGAGGAAACACAGACAGACAGACAGACACACACACACACACACACACACACACAGTGAATTTTATAGATATGGATATATATACGATGGGCTTCTTTCACTTTCCGGCTACCAAATCCACTTACAAGGCCGTGGTTGGTCCAAGGCTATAGTAGAAGACACATGCCCAAGGTGCCACGCAGTGGGACTGAACCCGGAACCATGTGAATAGGAAGCAAGCTTCTTATAACACATTGTTAATTTTTTTCGACCTCTAGAGTAATATGGGATTTATGAAAAGAAAGCTTTATATAACCCAGAACATATAAAACAAACGATTGCAGCATGGAAAACCTTTTTTTGTCATTCAAAAACACACAGAAACCATTGACTTTACTTAAATATTTATCTTTCATCTTTTGTATTTTACTTGTTTCATTAGAGTGCGACCATGCTGGGGCACCGTCTTGAAGAACTTATAGTCGAATGTGTCGATCCCAGTACTTTCTTTATGCTTGGCATTTATTCTATCGGGTCTTTTACCGAACCGCTAGATTACGGGGACATAAACACATCAACACCGGTTGTCAAGCGGTGGGACAGACACACACATATACGACAGGCTTCTTTCAGTTACTGTTTATCAAATCCACTCACAAGGCTTTGGTCTGCCCGAGGCTATATAGCAGAAGACACTTTCCTAAGGTGCCACACAGCGGGACTGAACCAGGAACCAAGTAGTTGGGAAGCAAGCTTCTTACCACACAACCTCTTATTTGTAATATGGTGTCAACATTTTCGTCGCTCGAAACTGCGACCTGCTCACCAACAAAAAAATCGTGCCGCACAATTTTAGATCAAAACTCTTGCCATGCAAGTACAACTTAAACAAAGGCTAACTAAAAGTCTGGAAACTAGCATGGACTTTTAGAACAAATTTAAGGAAACGTTTCGGACAGAGAAAAGGTTAATCCTACGTAACTTAAACAATGAAATTTGCAAATTTCGGAAAAAGTTTGTATTATAAGCTGAGGTGGGAGAAATCGATTTTTCAAGTCCTACATCGTATAGAACATATTTTAAAATTTAGATTTGAAAGTGGCGAGCTGGAAGAATCGTTACCGCGCCGGACAAAAAGCTTAGCGGTATTTCATCCGTCTTTACGGTCTGCGTTCAAACTCCGCCGAGGTCCTCTTTGCCTGTCATTCTTTCGGGGTCAATGAAATAAGTACCAGTTGAACACTGGAGTCAATATAATCGACTTATCCTCTTCCTGAAATTGCTGGTCTAAAATTTGAAATCGATATTTAAGTTTGAAGAAGTGAATCACCGAATTCCTTTTCAATTTATTTTCTATCCAATCTTCCTTCTGTTAAGAATGTACCTTCGCCGGCGAGCTGGCAGAATCGTTAACACGCCGGGCGAAATGCTTAGCAGTATTTCGTCTGCCGTTACGTTCTGAGTTCAAATTTCGCCGAGGTCGACTTTGCTTTTCATCCTTTCGGGGTCAATAAATTAAGTACCAGTTATGCACTGGGGTCGATGTAATCTACTTAATCCCTTTGTCTGTCCTTGTTTGTCTCTTCTATGTTTAGCTTCTTGTGGGCAATAAAGAAATAAGAATGTACCTTCGCCATAACTACCGCCTTCTTCTGATTTGATGCCGTAACCACCATGATCCTTTCAGTTCTGTCTTCTCTTTCTTTTAAAAGCGTAAAACTTTCGAGGTCTTTTTGTTGGACATTCCCTAGACACACGTAATCACTTACCAAATTTACTGATTATTTTTCAGTGTCCATGGATGCTGTTCACCATGTTATCTCTTGCACCCACGAACAGAAAAGAGAGACGAATAATCTTTAAATTTGGAAAAGCTTCTCCACCAGGAATAAGTTAATGATTTTCCTTTTCTTATTTGTCTTTTTCCTGATCTTAAACCCTTCCCTTTCAGAGCATAGACACACTTTATCCCCACATACATATACACTTCACCCTTCCTTTTCTTCGAAATATTCACCCTTCAGCCTTGTCTCAAAATGCTTGTGTCACAAGGGTGGAGAGAAATTAATCAATATTTTCTCATAGACTATTATATGAAGCTCTTACTAGAGAGCGTCCGTTTCTTGACGTAAAGATAACACTTAAGATAGAAGTGGCAAATGTATAATAAATGCAGTTTTCAAAGAGACCCTCATCTAAGCATGCGCCTTCAGTACACCTTTGTGTACTTTACACCATCCCCAGAATTAAGGTTTCAAAAAAAAAAAAAAAAAAAAATTCAATTTCAAAAGAAATTGTGTATTTCATGGTTTAACTATGCTAAGTTTGTTCGTAGATTATAAATATCGGATACTAATAAAGGTTAAATTCGAACTTTATAAAAAATGTGTTATTACGGATGTGTTCTTTGATAAGGAAAAAAATCTAAAAAGAGTTAAACCTGATTTGAAACTATGATTATTTCGGTTAATTATAATAATAAATATGATTTTGTCGATAAGAGTTCCAGTCTATTTAAATCTTGAGATAAATACAGAAAATTCGGCCAATAAAACTTCTAAAATAAGTATAATTAATGTATTTTTAATTTGCTAATCGATGTATTTTCAAATCCTTATCGTTCATATATTTACATTTTCCCAATATTTTAGAATTAATTTCTAAATAAATTCTACTTTCAAAATTGTGGCAACGTTCCACGAGTTTCCAAATAGAATTATCCTTGGAATTAATCAATACAGTAGTTCCAGTATGTTATGCTTAATTTTAGGCGATCTGCCAATAAATATCTCTCTAAGTTGGAAGAGTTTCTCTTATACTAACAAACCACAGCGACTAACTCGTTCTTTCATGTTTCTTAGAGTGACAACTTTCCATGTTTAAAAGTAAATAGTTTTGAATTGGATGAGATACAATTCTAATTTCTAATGCATACTCGTAGTCTACCCTATGGTTCTAGACGCTAAACATAGTGTATGCCATCAATATGTTAATCAAATATGAACATTTTTTGTTGAAGTTAAGCTTACGGGGGAACCTCTGCATAGTCGATCCTACTTGAAATGGCAGTCAAATTTTCTTCAAATGACACCCTATTTTCATCAGAAAAAAAAACAACAAAAACTATTCGTTGGGTCTATCTATCTATCTATCTGTTAAAACTCACTGATTGCTTGCTTGCTCACTTGTCTGTCATTTAATACAGTCAAACTGGCGCATAATGGGGAAACAGTATGAATTAAGGTATCCCTGAAATGTGAATACAAACGGAATAAAAAATATTTGCGATAAAGGACCCGAAATAACTATTACGTGGTAGCAGGGCGTGCTAGAAATAGCAGCCAAATCTTTCTTTTTCTGGGGAAAGGAGCCGTTTACGCGTGATTTCGATGTCACATTCGTTGAAAGCATGCGAAATAACCTGGAAAAGAAAAAAAAATCCGCGAAACAAAACTCCGTTGGTAGGAAAATCGGGGTTTCCCGGGAAACTCCGAGGTCCTCGCCATCCCTCCACCTCTTTCTTTTCCGGAAAAAAGTGACTTGCGGCGGGTTTGGAGGTCAGATACGTTGAATGCACTCGAAAACACCCGTGGAAAAAAACGATTTCACACCGAGGTAGGAACGAGTTCTTTACGAAATATTTATCCAAGATCGGATCAGGCATGCGAATAGAATGATCGATGAGACTGATAAAGTAAAGACTGAGCGTCTGGCGAAACAGAGGGAAAGGGACAAAAGCAGGAGACATCATGAATCGGATGCTCATGCGAATATAAACGGAATAAAATAAGTTTCGTGTAAATCAGACCACGGGTTACCGAGATACACGTTATTTTTCGGGTACCTTTAAAAATAGCCAAACCGGCGTATAATGGGAAAAATACTTTGAAAGTAAGGTACCATTGAAATGTGACTACAAGCGGTATAACGCAAGTTTTGCGAAAATCGGACCACGGATTCCCGAGATACGCGGTTTTTTTCGGGTACCTTGAACTACTGGTGACCCAACTGCATAGTCGTGGATAGACTATCAGTGCCGCCCATGCTGGATTGTCATTTATCCGATTCACACTTTTCTTTGATGCAACTTTCCAACTTTCCAATAATATTCTGCTACAATCTATGTTATAATGCTTGACCATGGGAAAGAAATTGCAGATATAATCTATTATATACACAGCATTTATATTACTCACAAAATATTTAGGTAGTTGATTTTACAAAGAAATCAAAGACTTGATTCAAGGTCTAAGACAATCTGTTTTGACAAGTTAGATTTTAATAAAAGATGGTTCACCATTTTTAAATTTCTTTTTTACATCGTCAAATAATAAAATATGAAGTCAACGAAATAGCGCAGTAGTTGTATTAAGGTGGTTTGAAAACTTGCAGAAATAGTCCAGGAAGATACCAGCTGATAAAGTACAGCTTCCTATATTTACAATTACTATTCACACCAACCAAACCTATTTATGAGGAGAATTAATATAGGTTTAATGAAAAGTGTTGAGGCACTTTTAGTTCAAACTATATAAGCATTTACGTGAATTTGGCAGAAATGGCTAGTAAATAAATAGAGTAGTAAAGTTCGTATTCGAAGTAATAGTACTTTAATAAATAAGTAGGAAGATTTAATATTGGATGCCTAAACAAAAAATTTATTAAACTTACGGCAAGATAGTTCGCATTCTTCTTTATTTTCGAAATTGTTCGCGTTTCCTTGACAACCAGAATATGAAAATATTTCACAATGGCCTGTTTTACTGTTGAAGAAATACCGCAGCAATCGGGCGCGACATAATCCCACTTTTTGAGGTTGTTCACATACTGGAATAATAAGTGGTAACTAAATTGAATTGAAATCTTAAAAGCTATCATCTGACACCAACACATAAAACATACGCACACAGCATACACTCACAGAAGATCATGCGTAGAAACTTACAATACATTCAATTCAGACATGAATTTTAAATACCGCAACTGTCAACTCAACCACAATAGACACAAACAACAACATATGGTAATAGGTTAGTGCTTACATACTCGATACAATGTGCCAAGAATTTTCTAATTATTTGAAATTACTCTCCGTAGAGAGAATCATTAATGTAATAATCGATTGCGCAGCGTCTGGCATCGTGCTCGACGCAAGACAATTAGAAGTCTTCTTTACAGTTTTACTTCGTAAGATTCACCGATCAAGGATATAATTTCATTCTCTATTTTGATTCTTATTCTGAAGGTGGTAACTGAACCGTGATGGCGAAAGGAAACTAAAGAGCATCTACACATCTTGATTATATGTTAGGTTTCTTTATAAACCCTACTCTTTACTGGTTTACTTTATCTATGAACCCTGTTAGACATTGGTTTATCTTATGATAATCTCTGACCGTTGGTTAAGATTGATCATGAATCTGCACCAACTGGCGCAAGGTTTTCTTGAGAAAGACAAACAGTTAACCATGCATGCAAGTTTCCCTTCTCGCTGTTAGTGTTGTCCGAAAGTAAGGTTTTTCATAATAAACCAACGTAGCTTGGTACTAGATTTGTTGTAGTCGTAGCTTGCTGCCAGAACACAAAGAGTCAGTACAAATACCACTTAACATCTTATCCAATGCTTTAACACTTCTGTCAAGCCAATACTCTGGACAGACACCTTATTATCGACTCCGAAAGGATAAAAGACAACGTTGATTTACGCAAGATTTGAATTCAGAGCGTTGGAGCAAATACCACATGCAAGCTCTTACGACTCTGCTGCCTGGTTAAACTAAGCTTACTGTCTACTGAATTTGCCAAAACCCACTTGATGCGCTTGCTTTTCACCTCTACCCATCAAACCACAGCATTGCAGTCTTCACATCTTATGTTAAATACTGTGACTAATCCTTCGTCCCTAGAAATGCCGCTTTCATTTATTTGCCAACGTCGGTTCAAACTTAAAATTAACTTACTTTTGGAAGATATAAGTCGGTCCCAAATATTCTTTTCTACTCAAGGCACAAGGCCTAATAAACTAATAAATAATTGAATAAATAAATAATAATAACCCTTTCTGCTATAGGCACAAGCCCAGCAGTTTCGGGGGAGGAGCTAAGTCGATTACATCGATCTCAGTGCTCAACTGGTGATTATTTTACTGACCTCGAAAGGATGAAAGGCAAAATCGACCTCAGCAGCATGTGAACTTAGAACGTAAAGACAGACGAAATACTGCTCAGCATTTTGTCCGACACGCTGAAAAAATAATGTTTAGTGATATTTCGTCCGTTTTGGCGTCCTGAGTTCAAATTCCACCAAAGTCGACTTTGCCTTTTATTATTTCGGGGTAAGAACCAGTTGAGTACTGTGGTCAATGTAACCGAATTCGCCTCCTCTTAAAATTGCTGGCTTTGTGCTAAAAAATCACAAAGCATTACACAGGGTGTCCACACGGTCTCGGTATATGGAGTAAATAAGATCATAACATAAACAATTAGATAAGAAATAATAATTTCTTAAAGTATGTGTTAATTCCCCATGTGGGTACATGGAGTAAATAAAATCATAACATAAACAATTAAATATAAGAAATAATAATTTCTTAAAGTATGTCTTAATCCCCATGTACCCAGACTTTGTGGACACCCTGTACGTATAGCAGGGCATTAGCAGTGTCATTAGATCGTCGGATAAAACGCTATGTGATATTTCTTCTGATACACTATGCTATGAGTTCAAATTCTACCGAAGTCAACTTTACTTTTCATCCATCTGCGACTCATAAAATAAAGTACCAGCCATGTGCTAAGTTCGATTAAAACGATTATCCTCTCCCCGAAATTTCAGGCTTTGTGCATATATAAGAAACACTGTAGTATATATGTATACAATTATGTGCGTTGACTACAGCATTAGAGCATTTTAGCTCTTATTTCTAGCAATGTAGCTGTGTCTAACACCTTAGTCATATTTAGTGACAATTAAAGGCGGCGAGCTGGCAGAATCGTTAGCACGATGTACGAAATGCTTAGCGGTACTTCGCCCGTCGTTACGTTCTGAGTTCAAATTCCGTCGAGGCCGACTTTGCTTTTCATCCTTTCGGGGTTGATAAAAAGAATACCAGTGAAACACTGGGGTCGATATAATCAGTTAGTCTCCTCCCAAAAAATTTCAGAGCTTGTGCCTTTAATAGAAAGGATATTTAGTGACAATTATAGTTTTCCTTTTTGGTGAAACATTGCATACTGCTGTCTATATTTAATTTTATGTTGGCATCAATTTTAAAACCCATCCAAGACTTGGCCCCCGTGCTATCCGCCCACTACAGAAATCGAACTCAGGACACATAACATTACGTCACAACTACTTTACCTCAACCGGTCCAGCTCTCTTTAATATCATATCAAGATACGTCAAAACGGAAACGGATCCCATAAAATTCAAAAGTTCACTGAACAAATTTCTTCAAAAAATCCCGGACCAACCTCCTACGACTGGATGAGCCATGGTGCCCCTTATATGACTAAAATACTTCACCAGGTAGTACTATTAAGTTAGACATAGCCTGGGCCTATACTGGCCGAAAATTACCAAAGTTATATATATATGTATATATATATATATATATATATATATATGTATATGTGTATGTATGTATTTTACTTGTTTTAGTCATTAGATTGCGGTCATGCTGGAGCATCACCTTGAAGAATTTTTAGTCGAATGAATCGATCCCAGAGTTTAATTTTATTTTAAGACTGGTACTTAATCTGTCGGTCTCTTTTTGCCGAAACGTTAAGTTACGGGGACCTAAACACACCAACACCAGTGTGATAAAAAAATAAAATAATAAAAAGAAAGAAAGGTTGTAATATTTACATGGGGCATTGCTGAACGTGGATGCTGCGGGTTTCAAGCAACAAAGCCCGTAGTTGTTGTTCGGATGAATGACGCATTTATAATCACCAACACAGTTGACGACGGGTGAAACCTTACCGAAACAATAGTCATTCGGTGTACCGGTTTCACAAATATTCTCCACATGACCGGGACTTCCGGCTGACAATGAAAATAATCAATGAAAAATAACAAAACAAAGCAAAACAACAAAAAAAAAAAAAATTAAAATCGTTGTTGACGGTGTTGCTGATGGTGTTGTTTTTGGTGGTGGTGGTGGTGTTTTAGTTCTTGGTCAACTTTGATCGAATAGACTTAAATAATCAAAGGCATTCTACCTTATCTGCGATCAACCCATCTT
>NC_142931.1:129844886-129849886 GCF_046866305.1 Octopus bimaculoides
AAATACAAAAAAGGGGTTTTGTATGATTGTGTATAGAGGAATATATTATTTTGTTTGAAAGAGTTCCAACACTGTCTGTTTTTTATGTTTTATTTATATTCCTGCAAAACCAATGTGGGATATAGAATATGGAATATACAATATATAATATAATATACAATATATAATATAAAATAAAAATGGATGGTACAATGAAATAAAGTATTGAATGTCTTATTGAATAGATGAAATATTGAGTGTTCAATATAAAGGATTAAATATATAAAGGCGAATACGTATTTTCTATACCTTGTGGTATTTCATCATGGCCGATATATATAGATATATATATATACATATATATATACATATAAAATTAAATAATAAGGGTAGAAATTGATATTAATCAATTAAAACCAGTGGCTTAGCATATTTAAAAAAATTCAAAGATTAAAAATTGTGTTATATACAAAATTAAGAGGAATGACTACTAAAGTGGACACCTAATATGCTAAACATAGACTTCAAATCGCCATTACCACGAAGGGTGTGTTCTCAGGAAAAATCTCAACAAAACGCCAAAATGCAAATAAATAAGTAAGACAAATGAAAATATACGAAATATAAAACGATTACCTACGTACCATGGTTTCACTTGTTAATATTTACGTATGTAAACACGCAAATATCTGCAAGGTCGTCAGCGTAGTCTGTCGCTTGTAAAACATATTTTCCAGAACTAGATACAGAACGCTCAACCGAAACAGAGCATGTATAAAGTTCTACAAATTATATTTGGGTGTATTTTTCAAATGTTTTCACTTTGGCGCGCTAAGGCCGGAAATAACTCTGCAGTTAATAAATTTCAGCAGCTAATTTACCGGTTAGAGAACATTTTATTCATTTGTCTTGCTCACTTTTACATTTTGGCGTTTTGTTGAGATTTTTCTTGAGAAACACACTCTTCGTGGTAATGGTGATTTGTAGTGGTCATTCCTCTTAATTATATATATATATATATATATATATATATATATATATATATATATATATATATATATATATATATATATATATATATATATATATATATATATATATATATATATATACGTATACACACACACACACATATATGTTACAACGAAATTTTATATAGAGTTTCGCACCCATAAAGCCCCAAAACTTGTGGTACCTGTATATAAAATTTTGTTGTAATAATTCCTGCTCTATTTTTTGTGTACTTCTTTCTGATAGATGCTTTTTTTTTTATTAACTATATATATATATATATATATATATATATATATATATATAGTTAATAAATCCCTGAACGAGGTATAAACAGTAGCTGCACGACAACGTGAAGTATATTTGCCACTTAAATGCGGCTAACCCCTAAGGGGTAGCAGAAACTACAACAACAAAGCGGCGAGCTGGCAGAAACGTTAGCACGCCGGGCGAAATCTTTAGCTGTATTTCGTCTGCCGTTACGATCTGAGTTCAAATTTCGCCGAGGTCGACTTTGCCTTTCATCCTTTCGGGTTCGATAAATTAAGTACCAGTTACGCACTGAGGTCGATGTAATCGACTTAATCCCTTTGTTTGTCCTTGTTTGGGCAATAAAGAAATAAGAAACTACAACAAAAAGTACAGCAGAAACAACAACAGTAGCAAAAGAAAAGAAACAGCAAAAACTCCTCAAAAGGAAGCCCTAAAAGGAACACCAACAGATACCAAACCAACAGAGTTACCCATTCCCATGTCTCATTCAGGCATGTGCAAAAACAAACAAACAAACAAAAAAAGACAAAGAATGGAAAGACGTTCACAAGAAAAAAAAAACGAAAAACGGACACAACCACAGCCCCTCCCCACAACACAGACACATTCCCACAGCCACTAACCCTAATACCCATATTACCAACACCATCAATACCACTGCCAGTACCACAGACAAAACAGAAACCACTATTAAAAAGTATAATGAACCTTACTGCAATAAACACACACAAAAAAATACACAGCTAATGAAATATATACAAGAACACACCAACATTACTTCAAGAAATTTTCTTTGTGCACCACCTAAAGCAACACAATACATGCAGATCCTCAGCATTTCAAATAACATGTTCATTGACATAAAAGATTACTCCAATGCGGTGGGCATATTTCAGAAAACTATAAGTAAAACGCTTTATAAAAATCTGATTGTGGAAACACCCAAAACTAGTCAGAGGAGTGAGAAAACCACTCACCCTCCCGACAGCCAAAACAGCTTTTGGATAAACGTCGTTGCAAGAATAGCTAGAACGAATGGGTCTGGCTTGAGTATAAATCTCTAATCGTCCCTCTTGTTGAGCCTTAGTAGCTAATAAAGAAAATATAGACAGTTATAACTTAAACTTATTAAAGAAAATAATTTCTTGCCGAACAACCGCACAGATGCTTTGTTCATAGTGATAAAATGTTTATGTTCACATAAGCTCACTTCCTCCATTAATTTATCTATGTATCTAGCAAGCTAGCTGTCTGTCTATGTAATCAATCTATCAAGTTATTTTAATAGGATTAGCAACAGGATTAAACAGTTTCCAGACGAGTAGGAGGGATATAATGACTGTTTCAAATTTAAAATTCATTCAATGTCCGTTTGTGAAAGAAAAGAACACGGGAAAAGAACAATGACAACTATAGCTTAAACTTATTGAAGAAAATAATTTCTTGCCGAACAAACATACAGATTGATCGAATGTTTATGTTCACATAAGCTCACTTCCTCCATCAAATTGACATTACCTGTGCAGGTGCACCATGTGTCACATGTTAGGCGACGAAATGATCGCAGTGCAACGTGAAATGAAGGGCTTCGCTCAAGAGCACGATGGAACGCTCAGTCTGGGAACCGAAATCACGATCTCGCAATCGTAAGTGCAACACACAAACCACTAAGTCATGTGCCTTCACGTGGATACACACACACACACACACACATATACACACACATACAAAGATTTATATAGCTGCCTCTCTCTCTCTCTCTCTCTCTCTTTCTAGCTATCTAGCTACCTATCTGTTTATGTAATCAATCTATCAAACTGTTTTATAGGATTAGCAAACAGAATTAAGCAGTTTCCAGACGAGTTGGAGGGATATAATGACGACTGTTTCTAATTAAAAATTCATTCAATATCCGTTTGTGAAAGAAAAAAATAAGGAAAAAGAACAATGACAACTATAACTTAAACTTATTATATAGACTGAATTATTCATAAGATAAACTAGATTGAAAACCGATCTAAGATTACTCTCCATTGTTGATGTGTAGCTATAAGTCGGCTTTGATCGAGATGACATCCTAGCTGTGACAATCTCGCCTTTCTAGACAAGATGTGTTTTTAAGGCGTAGAAGATATACCATCTTTTATTAAGACGTAATATAATAAGGAATATATTATACAAAGATTGGTGGTGCTGCATCGGTAAGTACTGTATTTATTGGAAAAAGATAAAGAGAAAGAATAATGGAATATTGCGGAGGACGGTGAAGTGGAAGTGGAGTTTTCGACGTTTCAAGCAATCTTACTTTTGGGCTAATTAAAGGTGGAAAGGCAGAAGAGTTTTTAAATCCTCTATGTTAGGACGACTGGCAGCAACTGATAGAGAACGCAAAACAATGTGAGAGAGTATGTGTCGACAGGAAGTAGTGAGAGAGAGAGAGAGAAGGAAAGAGAAAAGAAGGAGGAAAAGAAGATGGATGAGGCGTTGTAGAGAAAATGTAGAGAAAAGAGTAAAGCAGTGATCACTGTATTAGGAAGAGGAGGAGAAGGAGCCGGAGGTAAAAAGTGTTCATTCAAATTCACAAGTGTTACGGTTCTAAGTCTAAATATATATTGTTCCGTCTGTTTCCTTGAGTGCGCGGTACCAAGGTGTGCAGATAGATAATGGAGTGACCCCCTAGTGTCGGAGTGGGTGTCGACAGGCTGACCTTGTATGCGTATTAGATTATTTTGTATGTGCTCGATGATCGACGAGGTGACGACCTACGCTAAATTAAAAGGCGCCGTAAAGTTTGCATATGATTGAGTATGTGACGTTGGTTGTCGTGCAGGAGAAATTTTAGGTGATATAGCGCCGGTGATGGTTGAAATATTGTTGATGTAAGAAAGATGTTGCATCTGCGGTGTGGGCATTGAAAGTACTTACCTGGGGCGCTGTAGAGCTTTTAACTGAGAGGTTACGGAAATGTCTACTTTTATAAAAAACGAAGAGAGTTGCTGCAGGAAAGCTCGGGGTGGTTATGAGATCAGAGAGTAGAATTAAGAAGTTTCGGATGAGTGTACCTTACCTCGCAACGCTTTCGACAGCGGCAGATCGGACATCCAGTTCGTCCATCTGTAGCAAATCCACTCTGGAGACATTGAATTCCGCAGTAAGATTTTGACAAATCAAGACACCAGGGGAACAGTGGTTTACCTTTTGAGATAAAGAGATAGATAGAGAGAAAGTGAGTGTGAGAGAGAGAGAGAGAGAGAGAGAGAGAGAGAGAGAGAGAGAGAGAGAGAGAGAGAGAGAGAGAGAGAGAGAGAGAGATTACATTGCTTCAAACAATTTCTCTCAGAAATTTTCATTGATATATGTATGTATGTATGTATGTACGTACGTATATATATATGTATGTATGAATATATATATATGTGTGTGTGTGTGTATGTATATATATATATATATATATATATATATATATATATATAAAACCATCTATGTATCATACTTAATGTAAATATATATTTACTGCAGTACTCGTCCGGTTATAACATCTCTTACGAATATGGTGTGTTTAAAATGTATATCGGAGGTAGACGAAAATCGTCCCAGTAGCGGCTAGCGAGAATGCGAGATACATTTCGGTCTTTTTGGGCCTTGTCAATGGCGTGTACTTAGAGCCAGCCATATGCTTTGACGAAATTCCCCGCCTTCGATGTAAAGGAAAACAAAGAAAAAAATTCACTTGTATT
>NC_142931.1:129854886-129874886 GCF_046866305.1 Octopus bimaculoides
CAAAGCAATTTCACTGCTTATTTTTCAATACTCACCCCTACTAAAGGGAAGGTTGGTTTTCCTCCAAAAGTACTGTTTTGAATAGCATGATAATGGTTTCAAATTTTGGCACAAAAGTCGATTACATCGACTCCAATGCTTAGCAAGTATTCACTTTATCGACACTCCGAAAGGCAAAATCAACCGCGGCAGAATTTGAACTCAGAACGTAAAGAACCGGAAAAAATATCGCTTAACATTTTGTCCGGCACGCTAACGATTCTGCTAGCTCGCCGCCTTTGTGACTAGCATCATAGTACGAGATGAAGATAAAGAAGATTCTTAAAATATCCTAATCGATCAATTTCATATTGCGACAAATCTGATACAAAAAAAAGCAATGAAAGAAATAACGTAAGAAATACGTCATAAAGAAGAAAAAATACAGAATAAATAAAATTTAATATATTATAGAATCACGAAGAAAATAAGAATTCATACCTTTTTTGATATTTCAATTTCCTGCTTATTATGTATTCTTATATTACTTTGAAATGCAACAAACTTTAAGAAACGATCTAGTGTCGTGGTCAGTCAAGTTGGGCACGAAGTATTCTCATTAGTCAACAACAGGATACATTCTGCTTATATAGGGAACATTGTCAACATTGACATTTGGGGAGGTAAAAAATTTGCTTGTTTACTTTGAAACTTCTGTATGCAGCCCCCAGTATTAGCCCACTCCAAACACACATTTCCACTCTAACTTATTCCCTGTAACTTTCACCTTGTGTGTTTAAGCCAATTCAATTTAGACCTTCCTTAATGAGGTTACGCCTCGAGACTTGATATTTTCCCTGTCGAAATTAATTAGTCTTAATTTCAAATTCAGCTCATATCATTGACACAAGCAGTTAACTTTTTCTCCACCTCAGAAATCATATTGCTTTAATTGTATTTTGTTTCTTTTGTTTGGGTTCCAAAAATAGAAAATGGATTGCTTCTTTTTATTAATCTGTGAATTAAAAATAAATTTCGGCAACACATTTACATATATCTATCTACAAACTCACACGTAACCATACATACCAAACACAGGTATATGCACATACACATAACTATATATTTTATATAAGGCTTGTCGAATAGAAATTGCAACATATTGTGCATCGTCAGAAAATATTACTCCCTCTAGTGAGGCCGATCAATACTGATGCTACTAGAGGATATTCAGGTTATTCCCATATTATAGATATCTTTTACACCTCTTGTTAGCTATTTCTACAACAAAGCCCAGTCCATGTGCCTCAATGATCCTGAGAACTATGTCTTTGGAGTGCAAGCTCGCTCCTTGCAGGACGAAAATGGACTATTTCTTCTCTGAGGTAAAAATGGGTTTACGAGGGGCCAAACTCTCTACTTACAAAAAAAAAAAAAAAAAAAAAAGTAACAGAAGTATTGATGGCAATCCAGAACCAGAGCCAAATGACGTGTCAGACCCTAACCTAAAACCCATACAGGAGGCAGAAAAGAAAACGACCCCCCAAACCTGGAGGTGGGATACTGAGGTAGTTTTGAAAAAATAAGGATCCAGCGGGAGAGAAGAAAAGACAGCCGTGAAGCACTACATAGAGAACATAACCCGTGCATATATGTCTAATTTTTCAGAAATTACCGCGCATGTGCGGAATACCTAATCGGCAGCAAATACAAAAAAATGCCGATTTTTCAGAAATTAGTCAAAAAACATTTTATAATTAATAAGTCTTAGGGTAGCAAAAAATTAAGAAATTTAATTCACTACCAGTGGTGTAGCGAGAAAAAAAATTAGTCAACAGACTTTATATTATTCAATGTAAAATACAGTGTACATTTAATACACATGCGCGGTAATTTTTGAAAAATTAGACGTATATACACAAGTCATGTTCTCTATGTAGTGCCTCGTGCATACATGTCGATCTAGGCTATTTCGCTGATGATAGTTGGCCTTGCAAAATAGTTTGTTTTGCTAAAATAACTTGAAACCTGGTTCGAAATATAGATGGTAAATGTTTTTATTTTTCATTCCTTTTCGAAATTATCCCTAATTTTGTGGTGTAGAGCTTTGGCTTCTCTTTCTAGCGGGTCAGTGTCCTTTTATGGGCATCTCTAATGTGTATTAAATGTACACTGTATTTTACATGTATGTATGTATGTATGTATATATATATATATATATATATATATATATATATATATTCGCTATTCGTACATGGTGTGTGTGTGTGTGTACGCGTATGCTATGCTTATGTTTAAACGTAATTAAGGAAAATAATGGGGAAGAAGAAAAGTATTCATTTTTTCAGTATACTACTCTTATCTGTTTGCAGTCCTTGATGAAAAAATGTGCTCAGTTTTGTGTATTAGTGTATATGAGAGAGAGAGAGAGAGAGAGAGAGAGAGAGAGAGAGAGAGAGAGAGAGTGAGTGAGAGAGTGAGAGAGGGGGGGAGACAGAAAGAAATTACAGATATAAAAAGAAACGAGGAACGAGGAATACAAAGGCAGCAAAAAATACAAAGAAGCATTTTTTGTCCAGTGAAGTTTCAAAGAACTTGGTATAAAAAACTCTTTTTCGTTATTACGACGACAGCAACGATAACTTGAGTATATCGCAGAAACAGCACATTTACTAACAATATATTTTTAATTGTCAATAAAATGTAGGACACAAGACACACAAACACACAAACGTTATTTCAAAGCTTCAGTCGCTTACCAGTTTTGACTGTTTATCTGCATTTTTGTGCGTAGGGGTGGGCAAGGATTTTTCTTTAAGTGGAAGTCTAGCTGTTGACTGTGCAATGCAAGCCTCGCCACTCCAGACCACCGCCGCTAAGCATTTTGTCCGGCGCGGTAGCAATTTTCCCAGTTGCCAACTTTATGAATAATAATAATAAATAATAATAATAATAATGGTTTCAAATTTTGCTACTGGACAGCCATTTTGGGGAGGGGATGAATCGATCACATCGACCCCAGTGTTGAGCTGGTACTCAATTTATCGACCCCCAAAAGGATGAAAGACAAAGTCGATCTCGGCAGAATTTGAACTCAAAACGTAACGACGACTAAATACCGCTAAGCATTTCGCCTGGCTTGCTAACGATTCTGCCAGCTCACCGCCTTAACAACAACAACAACAACAACAACAACAACAACAACAACACAGATTTGCTTGTTGGTTGTTTGACCTTAACCAGTTGAGCATGTCCCTTGGTGGCTGACGATATGTGCATCTCTGATCATGAGCAGAAGTAGTGTGCCGAGTGGAATTTTTTGGGGTTTGAATAATTCACCTTTGGAAACATGGGTGTTTTGCTCAACATCCTTAAACAAACCTTATTCAGGGACCTTTTGAGCAGGATGGGCTACTCGACCTGGAGAAAATTCTAACACCTGCAAGGTCATGCGATGTTTATCTTGATATGAGATCACCATGTCGCGCAAATATGGTTGTGATGCATGTGCCTGGTGTACCCTTATCAGACAGGTAGTCATGATGGGTATACTGGGCTTCGTACATTTTACCCCAGTGTCACTTTGATGGCATGCACCCCTCTCTCACTCAATAATAATAATAATAATAATAATAATAATAATAATAATAATAATAATAATAATAATGATAATAATAATGATGATGATGATGATGATGATGATGATGATGATGATGATGATGATGATGATGATGATGAAGATAATGATGATGATGGAAGTGAAACAAACCCAGTGCGTGTGCTTATTATTGGTATAATACCCTTCTTAGGCACAACAAAATCTATTCGCATCAAGAATCTTGCAAGCCAAATACGAAAACGAAATAACAACTATATTTAATGTAAACAAGACTATCAGTAAAGACACTTATACTTAATGTGAAGTTTTGTTTTGAGTTTCTATATCCAGCAGTTGTGATGAGAATCTAAGACGACTTGGAATTACAAAAGTCACGTGGGATTATTAAGTGGGATTATAATGAGAAACAATCTTCTCACCGTGTCTGAGTATGTTTGCATAGATTTAATAGATATTTCATGGCACGGTGTATAGCATAAGGCGTAATTAATGTTTGCCGAGCTTGGTAAAATCATTGGCGCTTTCACTGAGGAATAGGATGCATAATAGAACACACACACACACACACACACACACACACACACACACACACACACACACACACACACACACACACACACACACACACACACACACACACACACAAGCTTGCTTATATACATACATATATATATATATATATATATATATATATATATATATATATATATATATATATATATATATATAAATTTAGATAATAAGGGTGAAAAATTGAGTATTAATTTAATATCAATTTAAAACCAGTGGCCTAGCATATTGAAAAATCTGGCGATTCAGAAAAATTATATTACATACATATAAGAGGTATGTAAGATATATATATATATATATATATATATATATATATATATATATATATATATATATATATATATATAAGATATGTATATAATAATATAAATAATATATAAATATATGCATATATTCATACATATATGTACATACCTATATCTATATGTATACATACATGCATATATGGGTACAGGACATCAGAAAAAAACGTTAAACACAATGAGAAACGAAAACAGAAAACGATCTTTTTTTGAACAATGAGAAAAAAATACAGAGACGAGACATGCAACATAAAGAATATTTCCCTTCATCAAATGACCCTGCTCCATCTACTCCGCGTTTCGAAGGCAAGGACAATACGCAACTTTGTTGGAACAGTCCTTCCCGCAAAGCAAATTAAATAAAATTTGGAATTTTTTGCGGAGGGTGAAAGTGTTAACAAGAACAGGACAGTGAGACAGTAAAAACAAACAATAAGGGCTGTTAGGCCTAGACGATAGAAAAATTATCATTTTTTGTACGCTAGTAGACGTGAATGAGAGAAGAGACAAGAGACAGAAATCACATCTTCTCTATAAAAAGCCAGCGGATAGAATCGTCTTGACCTGGATAGAATCGTCTTGTCACTGGAATCCCTGTATTTCATGGCCTCTCTTGTTCTTGACATCATGAACTCGAGCAGGTATGGAAGTGAAAAGACATTTACATACAAGTCGGCTTCATGAGTATATTGTCATGGAATACAAATAAAGTAGAAGGATTGATGTAATAGTCTTATCGGGTGAACCATAACTTATATCATAATGATATCTATTATGATTATTCATAATTATTTTGTAACTACCTGCAACTCTCTGACAGCACTCTACTCCTTCCGTGTACAAACTTCAATGCCATCCTGTGCTACTTTTTTTGTCACTGGAATCCCTGTACTTCTTGTTCTTGACATCATGAACTCCTCTGAGAGGTCACTGAACGAGAGTTGCAAGGTATTGACTGACCAGTTCAGAGCGATACTGCTTCGGCTCCTTGATAAGCTAAGCCACCTCGAAAAAAAAACAAAAAAAACTGCACGTGCATACATACGCTAGAGATGTTTATCATCCTACAACACAGCCAGATGTTACGACTCATGTCTCCTCAGATACGATTCATAAATATGCTTTTCGTATGCTGTAAATGCGAAGTTAGGGTAGAGAATTGGTGGAGATGATAATAATACACATAATAATTTAGGATGGTAACGAAATTACAAGTAAAATCAAAATTCTAGAAGAACATGATGATATATAATATCGTGAGAAAAAAGTAAATTATAAATGAAATGCTATTGATGAAGAAAGCAGTAGTAAGATTGAAACACACGGAGAGAATATAAAGGTTGTAATTATAGATATGAAAATGCATTAACATAGAAAAGAATAAAGATAACTCTATTGTGTTAAAGTGTAGAGTGAAAAGGCACTAGGAAAGGAGGGAGTGATATTTGGGCAATGTTGAATGGTAAAGGTTTCAAATTAAAAGAGAATTGAAGAGGAAATAGGTTAAGAGAAGTCAGGAAGTCAGGTCGTGCTTGGAACATATTGGTGGTGATGGGGTGGGGTGTTAGTGCGATTGGGGTTGACTGGGTGGTACTGTTGTTTATGGAAGAAGAAATGAATGTAACAGAAAGGCAAGAAAAGGTTAAATGTAAAATACTTTAAAAGACTTTTAGAGGTAATAGGTTAAGCAAAGTAGTTAGTACGAGCGAATAAGCTAGGAAAATTAGGTCGTGTAAGGTTGAAGTATAAAGTAAATGAACATAAAGAGGGGAGGGGCTGGGCAAAGGCGAATCTTAAAAGTTTGCAAGATTATAAGATTAAGTAGGATAGTCTAGGTTATGTAAGGTACTAGAAATAAGTATAAGTGGTTGGGCGTAGTTGGGTAGTAGTTTTGTTTATAGAGGAAGGAATAGAAAACAAGATAAAAATGATGCCGGAGAAGTAGGGTATATATATATATATATATATATATATATATATATATATATATATATATATATATATATAGAGAGAGAGAGAGAGAGAGAGAGAGAGAGAGAGAGAGAGAGAGAAAGAGAGAGAGATAGAGACAAGGAGAAGAACAGAATAAAAAGAAATCAAGCGAAAGAAGTAGAAAATAATAGATTCAAGTAAAAAAATGTATTGATATGAATAGTAAGTTTGAAATACAAATAGAATAGGAGTTAAAAATCAACATCAGCAACGAAACCCTGATAATAGAAGAGGTTTGAATGTGCTGAGGCCTGTCCTGCTATATTACACAATTGATCAAGCTTAATAATATGTTTAGAGTATTATCATAACTTGTGGTTGGTAAATTCTAGGTCAGCTCTGGATGAACAGACCTATAATCATAGACGTTCTAGCAGTGACCATTCTGTGGTTTTGTATATCCAACAGTACATTTTCCAGTGTGTCCTTCCTTTATTGAAAACAAGACGTGATCTGAAGGAGATTTGGCAGTTATTTCTAGCAAGTTGAGCGACAACACACAAGACCCCCACTTCATCTGTTGTTGTTGGCACTCCGTCGCTTACGACATCGAGGGTTCCAGTTGATCCGATCAACGGAACAGCCTGCTCGTGAAATTAACGTGCAAGTGGCTGAGCACTCCACAGACACGTGTAACCTTAACGTAGTTCTCGGGGATATTCAGCGTGACACAGTGTGACAAGACTGACCCTTTGAAATACAGGTACACCAGAAACAGGAAGTAAGAGTGAGAGAAAGTTGTGGTGGAAGAGTAGAGCAGGGTTCGCCACCATCCCCTGCCGGAGCCTCGTGTAGCTTTGGGTGTTTTCACTCAATAAACACTCACAACGCCCGGTCTGGGAATCGAAACCGCGATCCTATGACCGCGAGTCCGCTGTCCTTACCACTGGGCCATTGCGCCTCCACTCATCTGTTGTAGTCGTTGGTAAACCAAGTTTTATGACACTAGCAGACCTGACTGCTCGAACTTTACTTTTAAATTTAAGTAATAAAATGAATATTTGCGAAACTATGTTAAGCTTAGTATTTTAAGGTCCCGAACATACAGCTTGTCATTAAATCAAATTTAGATATCTCTTTCGGCGTATTTGATGTTCTCGATATTTCTAAAAAGACAGTAAAAGTAATGCCAGCACATTTGAAAGCTGCAACAAAATTCTATAAGTAAAAATAATATATTTTTTTCCACACACCATATAATTCCCTTATCACATCTATAATCACGCATCCTTTCAATATATTTACAATAATAATATGACTTTCTAGGTTTCAAAACCCTAGCTTACTATTAATTATTGATCATTTCTATACTAAATATGATAGATTAAAAATTTGTAATTGTATATTTTGTATAAGTTACTTTTTTTTTTCTTGTAGCATTGCCAAGAACAGTTTGTCTACAGGAATGACATTAAGTATACATTTGAGATGAAAAGTGACGTTTGATGTTTTGAAGTAGTTTATATTCAAAATAATCCAAAAAGACACGATTTTATGAGTTGAACAGAAACGGAATCAGGAAAAAATTTCCATATATTTCTCTAAGTATATTCTCTTTCACTTTCTTTTTTTTTATAGCTATTTTAGCAAAAGAAACATATAACACACATATACACATACTCAATATTAAAGTATATATATACTTAATAAATACAATCATATGTACACACACACACACACACACACACACACACACACACACACACACACACACACACACACACACACACACACACACACACACACACATACTCACACACACACTTTATCAATAAAGCTGCGAAGACAACATAAAGACTGTTACTCAGAGTTTCACGTTCCCGCTCGTCGGACAGTTTCTCAACCAAAACTGCCCGACGAACGGGAACGTGAAAATCTGAGTAACAGTTTTTGCGATGTCTTTGCAGCTTTGTTAATAAAGCATATTACTCTACCTCCGGTATTCGAGGACTATTTTTTCCACCTTGTTTCATACTTATGTACTTACTCTGGTATATATATATATATATATATATATATATATATATATATATATCAGAACCATTAAAATATAGAATACGTTTTAAACCAGAAGTCAAAAAGAATTGGTCAGACAATATCGGAGTTTACAAATGTCTTGTTAAAGATGCAGTTAGCATAAAGATAATTTATTTCAGAGTCCAATGGTTTCTAAAGGGTTGTGAAACACTAACGTGGTACATAGCCATGACTATATGGTTAAGAAATCCTCTTTGCAACCACATGGTGTAGGGGTACAGTCCCACTGCGTGACACCTCGGGCAAATGTCTTGACTCGTAGGTGAATTTCATAGACAGAAACCGTATGGAAGCCCGTCATACACCCCCACACTCATATATGTGTATATATGTAAATGTGTGCGCGCGAGTGCGTGTGTGCATGCGCGTGTGTGTGAGACTGTATTTTCCCTCTCTTACTACTTGACAGCCTGTGTTGATTTATTTCTCGTCCTGTAACTTAGCGGCTCGGCATAAGTGACCGATAGAATTAGTACCAGACTTTAAACAACAAGTCCTGGTACCGAATTATTTGACTAAAACCCTTCAAAGCGCTGCCCCAGCATGGCCGCAGTGCAATGACAGACACAAATAAAAAACAAAAAATAGCGATAAAAATTGATATTGATTTGTGATATTGATTTAAAAAAATTACTTTACACCAAGACCTGGTTTATTCGTAAATATTATTTTAAAAGTAATATTACAAATCCCATATTTAATATGGATACATCATCGTCATATGTCGTTATTCACAATATTAAAGCTTTCAGTTACTCTATGCTGCATTATGATATCGTAAGAATATATTCTTAATTTTATTTCTATGGAAATACGGTTACGTGTATGACATTCGTTTACGTTATGGAATATTTAAATGTTCATTTGATAAAATAAGTTAGTTATAATTGGAAGGAAACTGTAAAACTATGCGAACATCGGCCCCTATAAATCACAATTCACTGTAACAGTAGCTTTCTGTGCCTTGGTGTGCAAGAGCGCAGTAAATGTCTCTTAAGTTAGGATAATCTTCATTACAGTTTAAGCAATAATGAAGGTAGTATTAACTTTAAGAGATATTAACGGTGGAGAACATTCCATGTTATTACACACAACGACAAGAAGCCAGCAATTGTAAGGGAGAAGGAGAAATTGTAATGTTTACATCGTTTACAAGAGTGTTGGTGAAAATGAATCAAATAAAGTAGTTCTTAAACGAGAACTGGAACTGGATTTTCGTCTCGACTCATCAAAACTTTTACTTCTATGCACCTCGTCGCAAGCATATGAATAACACTGTTATAACTACAGATGTCGCCCTGAAAACTGTCAAACAGTATTGTGTTAGTCATGGAAAGTATTGCCTAAATCAGGGGTCGCCAAAGGGGATCCGAGGGACCCCCTAGGTTTCGGTGAAGAATTACAGGGGGTCGATGATAGCCAAGGGGTCGAATGGGGGTCGGCGTACGAAAGACCAGCTCACTCAAATGAACTGCTGGAAATACTTAGTCAGTGCCATGCTCATCCCTCATATTGATGTTGTTAATTTCAATAAAAGATATTCCAGCAATATGATGCGTTTTTCACATTTTCTAACCGTGAAAACAATTTCATAGAGATTGAAAGTTTAATACTATATACTCGTACACGAAGTTTTAAATGTAAAAAATGTGTCATCTTCAATAGAATTTCTTAATTCGTCGTACATATATATTTTAGCTAATGTTTTAATTGCCAGCATGAGTACCCGGTACGCATTTGATATATGGTACGGTTGAGTAGGGTGTTAAGATGTTTTAAATGAGGAGGGTGGTCAATGCGGAAGGAGAAGTGGCTAAAGGGGGTCGATGGTCGAAAAAGTTTAGTGACCCCTGGCTTAAATAAAGAAAACGAAAAAGATGTATATATAACGTAAATTCTTAGTTCAAAAGTTAGAAAATGCTCCAAATCAACGAGGGACCCTTGAGAACGAGTTGATTGAGGAGCTTGTTTTGTAGAAAACTCGAAAGGTTACCGAAATTGACGTACGATGCTTGTAAAAATATTGATCTCTAACACTGGTACAGCACTATACCTTTCGGGAGATGGTATACACAGTAGTGTAGCTGTAGGGGACAACACTTTAATAAGGGTAGCACATTTGAGTCTATTGTATCATCCTCTATAATCTTGGGAGCCCAGGGAGTGGCAAACTTAAGGGATACCTCGGGCGGCACACACTCTAGCTCTGCCACTAGGTATAGTTGATTATATCGACTCCAGTGCTAAAATGATATTTTATTTTATTGATTCCGGAAGATAAAAGGTAAAGTTGATCTCGGCAGGATTTGAACTTGGAACATAAGAATAAAGGCTGTAACTAAATACTGACAAAGAATTTTTGCCAGATCCTTTCTACCAATTCACAGCCATGCGGCTGAAATACCTACCGATATTATTTTAGAAAAGAATTCAGTACAAAGACATCCAGAACGTTTATAATTCTCCACTGATATCATAGATGTTATCTCTTCAAACATTCTAAAAATATGAGCTCAACTTGGTAGAAAGTGAACCCAAATATATATGGACATGTTGTACTTAAACATTGCTTTCAGAGCTGATTATTAGAAAATAGAGACATACAATCACGACCGACTTATGTATGTGTTTAGTTTATCAACATAAGCTAAGTACATACTTTAGTCGGTCACGTACACATACATATAGACGGGGAGCCGAACTTCAGTTATAAGATAAAATATAATTATCTAACTTAACCGACATGTAAGAAATTCTCCCCTACTCTCTCTCTCTCTTCTCTTTTGCAGAGAATTTAACGATCAATCAGGACAAAAATAAAAAACTAAAATCAAGAACGTCTTTTAAACTATAAACTATTTTTGCTCTATAAGAAATGTCTAATTTCGTAAAATGCTGAATTTAGCTTAATTTATTTGTTTCAAGTTATGTCGTACTGATAATTCCCAAAAAAGAGATGAAATAGCGCTCTACACATCTACCAGCGACTGGAAAGTAAGAACTTTATAATGTGTAGGTAGAAAAAAATGTGTATGCTCTGTACACCTTTACACTTTTATTCTTTCATTCTTTTATTTGTTTTAGGTATTTGACTGCAGCCATGCTGGAGCACCACCATAAAGGGTTTTTTTTAGTCGAAAAAATCGACCCCATGACTTATTCTTTGTAAGCCTAGTACATATTCTATCAGTCTCTTTTGCCGAACTGCTAGAATACAGAGACGTAAGCACACCAACATCGGTTGTCAAGCGACAGTGTGGGACAGACAGTCAGACACACACACACACACACACACACACACACACACACACACACACACACACACACACAAGACAGGCTTCCACAGAATTTCTGTCTACTAAATTCATTCATAAGGTATTGTTAGTCCGGGACTATAGTCGTCACTTGCTCAGGGTGCTGCGCGGTAGTATTGAACTCGAAACCACATGATTGCAAAGCGAGCTTCTCAACCACAAGAAAAGAAAGGTCTAATTAGACATATACTTTTCAATACTCCATGTTTAAAATTAAAAAAAGAAAAGAGGTGGGTTAATCACACATAGAAGAACTTTGATAAATGGCCTGTTGAATGAAGGTTAACCTAGGTCCAGCAACAACGACAATACCGCACTACGTAAAGGGTCAGATAAAGACATACCTATGTGTGCGTGTTTTTGTGCATGTCTTTATCCTCCCTTCCGCCACTGCTTGACAATCGCTGTTGGTTTGTTTACGTCCCCGTAACTTAGCAGTTCGGCAAATGAGACCGATGGAAGCAGTACTAGACTTTAAAAATAACTGCTGGCTTCGACCAAAACCCGTCAAAGCAGTGCCCCAGTATGGCCGTAATCTGGCGATTGAAACACGTAGAAGGTCAAAAGTCAAAGACAACAGATACAACGGGATCCTCCGTCAGATAGTATTACACAATCAAAATGCTGATGACATTGAGGTGGAGGTATTATTACACAATCAAATGAGGCGGACACGGGAAAATCATCTTGCAGCTGTCATCACCTTCGAAACTTGTTCTCATTCCCTGATGTCAATGAAGTTGACATGGGAATATTTCATGTCAGAAACGTCTTGTTCGCTAAATAGGTAGTATACAAAAGCATATTTTTGTGCATGCTTCCGTGCCTGTTTGCATGTGTGCAGGCGTTCTGCGTAGTATCTGTATGTGTGTATTCATGTCTCCCGTTCCACGTGCACACACAAATATGTACGTCTGTGTGTGTGTGTACGCCCGCGCGCGTGAGCGAGTAGATAAGGTGACCTCGAACCTGTCCTCAAAAACGGAATAGAAAATCAACGTAATAGCCTTTCTATGCCTATATGCCCACACACATCACACATCAATTACACGCATTATCAACATATACCCATATATGCGTGTATATATATATATATATATATATATATATATATATATATATATATATATATATATTGTTGTACTTGGGGATGGTCATATTGCCAGTTTAGCCAATAAAAGCACACGCACTGTATATTTGGTGTTAATTTGCTTCAGCTTTATATTACATTATATTACATTAATCCTATTTCGGCTAGAGTTCTTTCGTCACACTTCTGTGACCTCATCAGTGGTCCTTTGCTTTCTTCTTTCAAATTAACACCAAATATACAGTGCGTGTGTTTTTATTGGCTAAACTGGCAATATGACCATCCCCAAGTACAACAACATCTGTTTCAACACACGATTTCACATCAAAAATCTTGCAAAACAAATATGTATATATATATATATATATATATATATATATATATATATATATATATATATATATATATATATACATACATATCTATATATACGTATATATGTATATATGTGCATACATGCATACAGACACACACACACGCATACACACACGTTACATTACAAATTTGTATTAGTTAATTAGATATTATAAATAATCTGTTAATACATTACATCCAAAGTATCAGCATACACCGTGCGCACTCATTATCAACGCACACACTGTCATCTCATGCCATATGCAACATGAGCGATTGAGGGAGCCTCTTGTTGGTCGATTGACTAGCAAGAAATAGTACCCCAATCACACTCTATCAGTATATATCATATACTTCATTATTGGCACCTTGGGTAAGGCGCTAGCAACTCCTTAGCCTTCCGTGCTAAAGATACGGTGAAGATGTCAGCTGGACGACTTTGGATTAACTGACAAGGCGGAGGAGTTTTAAGTGCCCTAGGGCAACAGCTTGAAGTTTATTCCAGTCAAGTGGTGATCTGTACTATCTGACAATGGTTGGACTTCGTCTAGCAAGTGAACTGCTACTGCAGGTCAACCTCAACGCCAACCATGCTCGCTGCACTCTTGTACACCACTTGGTACTTGGTGTAGAGGCCCAGAGAAGCAGTCTGGTGGTGGTGGCAGTCGGGTGGCGATGCCAACTACCTTACTCATTGTCAAAGGCATTTTGTTCCAAGTGAACAAAGCAGTGAATGCCGATCCTACGTCGGACAGCCGCCGACGATATGCTTTATTATTGTACAGTATATACACGCTTTATTAATATGTCTTTCGTCTTGAGCAGGGGTTCTCAACCGTTTTTTATCTATGGACCTCTTCGATTACTATTTTATTCTGATGGACCCCCATAGCCATTCGATATTTAAAAACTAGTTTTATTAAAAACCTCTTTCAAAATTCCTATTTTATTTTTTACACATTAACTTGTGTAAAGTGAACTATGTAAAATGTTAGAGAAAGAAACCTAGCATTTCTTGCCATACGTACCAATACATACATCTAATGCAAATTTCTTTCAGGGGCCTTTAAAATACTGTTGTGGATGCCTAAGTTGCTATTTTGCGGTGAGGAACCCAAAAAATCTTGCATGAACCCTCAGGGGCCATATGGATCCCGGTTGAGAACCACTGGCCTTGAGGAAAGAAAATAGTCCTACATAACGTGAACAGATGGAACCCGTTAAGTATAGGTTTGTACAATCACGGTTGATACACAGCTAAGCGACAATAATAACAACGGGACAATGATTCACATATTAGCAATGTACGATAAATACACACATCTTTAGCAAACAATATAGACACCCTGTTAATAACTCATATTTATATACAGTCAAGTTACATACAGTTCCTTTTATGAGAATATTTTATGCATGGATATTGTGAAAACATTTCGTGTACACTCCGTGTCTTAATTCTCTATTACCCACAAAGGGCCAGGCATAGAGGGGACAAACACGGACAGACAAACGGATTAAGTCGATTACATAGACCCCAGTGCGTAACTGGTACTTAATTTATCGACCCCGAAAGGATGAAAAGTAAAGTCGACCTCGGCGGAATTTGAACTCAGAACATAACGGCAGACGAAATACCGCTAAGCATTTCGCCTGACGTGCTAACGTTTCTGCCAGCTCACCGCCTTATTTGTATACATATATACACACAAACACATTCACACAGATGCACACACATTTCATAAATTACTTATAATAAAAATGTTTTAATTAGTAGCCTTAATGGGACATTCTCAGACATGTTTACTCTACCTCATTTTTATAGGTTTAAACAATGTAAACATTTTGGAAAACAGATTTTCGTTGGAACATTTTTGGAAAAGACTGCCGCGAGGAGGCACAAATCGCAATGAACAGAAGTAGAGAGTAGAGAGAACATGTCATTGAAGAAGTCGCAAATGTTGACGAAAAGACTTTGGCCAACACGAATGATTGAGTGATTAACACAATGATTAATCTGTTGTAGGGATAATAGTAATAATAGTACACCCCTGTGTAACAAGTGGTATGTGCTAGTCGCTATAAATAAGGTGACATCGGTCAGTATAGGGAGAGAGTACGAAGTAGACGGTCATAGATAGTCGTGGTCTTACTTGTCTTACGAACTATACTGCTATACCAGAGTAGGCGTTATAATAATCCGACATTAAGGATTACAACAGTGGCGACGAAGAATTAACAAACTCACAAAAGTTTTTACTGTGCAAATTTTACGGGAAAAAAATCGTAAAATTATGGAGAATTTGTTGGCCGGTTTGCTCGAGATGCAAAACAGTAACAACAGCAACTAAAAGAACAACAACAGCAGCTACAACCGCAAGAACAACAGCAGGAACATCTTTTATACCAAGACAAAACATGTATATATTAACACTTCCAATGAGTTAAGATCAGAAACCATCAGGACATTAATTATTATTATTATTATTGCCTTATTGCCGGGAAAATTGCTTAGTGGCATTTCGTCCGCCATTACGTTATGAGTTTAAATTCTGCCGAGGTCGACTTTGCCTTTTCTCCTTTCGGGGTCGATAAATTAAGAACTAGTGAAACACTGGGGTCAATTTAATCAACTAGTCCCCCAACCCAAAATTACAGACCTTGTACCTATAGTAGAAAGGATCGTTACTATTGTAGGCTTTACGTACGTCACATCGCTCGCAAGTTTGTATGTTTGTTCATGTCATATAAACTTATAAAAGTTGTATCTATCTATCTATCTATCTATCTATCTATCTATCTATCTATCTATCTATCTATCTTATCTATCTATCTGTCTGTCTGTCTGTCTGTCTGTCTGTCTGTCTGTCTGTCTATCTGTCTATCTGTGTGTCTGTCTGTGTGTGTGTCTGTCTGTGTGTGTGTCTGTCTGTGTGTGTGTCTGTCTGTGTGTGTGTCTGTCTGTGTGTGTGTCTGTCTGTGTGTGTGTCTGTCTGTGTGTGTGTCTGTCTGTGTGTGTGTATGTCTGTGTGTGTGTCTGTCTGTGTGTGTGTCTGTCTGTGTGTCTGTCTGTGTGTCTGTCTGTCTGTCTGTCCATCTATCTATATATATATATGATATTACTCTGTATTACATAATATATGTGTTTATATATATATGCATAAATACACACACACGAGAAATAATGATTATCATCCTACTACTACTACTACTACTACTACTACTACTACTACTACTACTACTACTACTACTAATGCTGCTGCTGCTGCTGCTAATGATGATGATGATGATGACGATAGTACTGATAATGATGATAATTAACGAGCCACTCCGCATCAGATCAAAACACTGGGAACAATAAAATAATGACTAGATTATTTGCAAGCGATAACAACAACAACAACAACAACAACAACAACAGCAATAACAACATCGCCAATAACAACAGCAATAACAACACCGCCAACAATAAACGGAATCCAAAGAGTTCTCCTCCTGTCATACAGATGTAGATAAAAGATTTTATCCCTGAATTGTGACAGTTACGAGAGCAGACACTCCTGAAATGCTGCAATATTAATTGTAATCCACATTACAGTTTTACTGACATATCTCATAAATTAAAGAAACACTCATAAAGAATGAGTAGCACACACGATATATATTTCTCAGTTAAAAAAAAGTTATTACGATGTTACCAAATTGTTATCACACTGGCGCAGGCTTGCCTGTGTGGTTTAAGAATTTTGTTTCGTAGCTACGTGGTTTCAGGTTTAATCTCACTCGACTACGCAGCATCTAGTAAAGTGGGGTTTTTTTTTCTACTCTAGACTCAGATCGGCTCAAGCAAACCTTGTTTGTGTGTGAAATTCGGTTGAAGGGTTCTGTTTAAAATTCTTCCAGCCACTTGAAAATCTTTGTAATGCCCCGCTCATCCGATGCCCCTGTGGCAAATAAAAGAAATCAACATCATCACCGTTGTTGTTGTTATTATTATTATTATTATTATTATTATTATTATTATTATTATTATTATTATTATTATTATTATTATTATTATGTGAGAGAGCAGTGCATGCCATCAAAGTGACACTGGGGTAAAATATACGAAGCCCATTTATACCCATCATGACTACCTGTCTGATAAGGGTGCACCAAGCACATGCATCACAACCATATGTGCGCGACATGGTGATCTCATATCAAGATAAACAGCGCATGACCTCGCAGGTGGGGCCCAGTTAGAATTTTCTTCAATTCGAGTAGCCCATCCGGCTCAAAAGGTCCCTGAATAAGGTTTGTTTAAGGATGTTGAGCAAAACACCCATGTTTCCAAAGGTGAATTATTCAAACCTCAAAGAATTCCTCTCAACACATGGCTATTATTATTATTATTATTATTATTATTATTATTATTATTATTATTATTATTATTATTATTATTATTATTAACGCATGTACACGTGTACGTACGTGATGATTGTTCTATCTTCACATATGATTACTGTCCCTCTGTGCTTTCTTGTCAATATAATAGTTGACTTTCCATCCATGACTTCTCAGATGAACATTCAGTCCACTGCTTTGTAACTGTGTGTTTCGATCGATCTATCTATCGATCTATCGATCCCTCGATCCATCCATCCATCCATCCATCCATCCATCCATCTAAGCACAAACATACATATAAGCATAAATATTCATATACACGTATAAATGGACAGATACACGTATAAACACTCACAGACGTATACACGCGTGCATAATGCTGATACATATACTACCACTACCATCACTAGCATCACTCGTCCCATCATCATCATTACTAAAACTACTACAATCACGGCTACAACCACTATCATCATCTACACTACTATACATACAGATATATGTACGAACGTATACATACATACATGCACACAATATATTTCCATATTTTATCTATCTACCAATCTACTTATCTCTCTCACTCTCTCTCTCTCTCTCTCTCTCTCTCTATATATATATATATATATATATATATATATATATATAAACACGCACATGCACAAATGCATATACATGCTACATACATGCACATACACATATATGAGTTCATATATATATAATTGAGTGCATTTGTGTGTGTGTGTGTGTGTGTGTGTGTGTGTGTGTGTGTGTGTGTGTGTGTGTGTGTGTGTGTGTGTGTATGCGTGTGTGTTGGAAATTGAAAGTATTGGAGCTTTAGGAAATTAAAGAAATGGTTGGAGATGACAGCAGCAAATATAAATTATATATCAGTTTTCCTTTATTTCCTATATGACAACAGAAAATAGACATCTTCCGGTCTTGTTGGTACATTAATTCAATATTAATTAAACAGACACAGTTCGTCCGTATAGGTTTGAAATATGACAGAATTCAAACAGAGGATGCAACAGATCTTAGTTTACAACATCAATCAAAAATGTGCAGGTTAAGAAATATAACTTTGAAAACACAACAGTCAATGATAACAAGTTGGTTACGCGATATCAATAATAAGTGAAGTGTGCATAATGTCCTTTGAGAATATGTTTATATTTTCTTGTTTTACAAAAGTCAGTTGACTACATTGAGTTATCATTTATCTTTTACTTATTTCAGTTATTGGACTGAAGACATACTGGAGCAACACCTTGAAGATTTTTTTTTAGTTGAACGAATCTACGCCAGTATTTATTTGAAGTTTGCTACTTATTCTTATTTCTTTACTGCCCACAAGGGGCTACACACAGAGGGGCAAACAAGGACAGACAAACGGATTAAGTCGATTATATCGACCCCAGTGCGTAACTGTGTATGTGTGTCCGATTTTGTTTATATACCTCGAACTGCTTCTAATTCATATTTGAATATATATAGTAATAATAATAATAATAATAATAATAATAATAATAATAATAATAATAATAATAATAATAATAATAAAAATAATAATAATAAAAATAATAATAATAATAATCTATGGATGGAGTTTTAAAATATTTTATAAATTCCATCCATGGATTATTATTATTATTATTATTATTATTATTATTATTATTATTATTATTATTATTAGCATATTTATTTTACGTTGTATCGCTCAGCTCGGTACAGCCCCATAAAACTGAGCTTTTCCAAGTGTAATAACTTGTCCTGTACTTTTTCAGGTTTTTAATCCTAAGAATATTGTTTCTCGTGCTCGCATTTTCCCATGTAATCCATGTTTTTTTTCCAGGATATGCTATTATGTTAATTAATAATGTGTCAAATGTTTCAATTAGCAGTGTCGTTGATAATTTTTTCCTTACCTCAATGATGCCGGTGACATATTAAAAGTCCCCTTATAGAACTATATTCATAGAATAGTATAGAACTATATTATCACCCTCAAATATGAAAAACAAACTCTCATAACTTTTTTCTTTTAAAACTTCATTGTATGAAATTGATACCATGAAATTCCTCGAATTGAGCTCTATCATTTAAGCTTAATTAAAATATAGTTTGCTTTTAAAATAAAAAAGTTAATTGCATTTAAATCCAATTTTTTGCTTTACATCTTTTTCAAGATATTTTACCTTACAACTTTTTTGATACAAATTTTTGTTGCATGGAACCAAAACTATGAAATTCCTTAGGCTTTCTTCTATTATTGAAGCTAAGATAAATATATTTTGCTTTTAAAATAAAAAAAAAAGTTATTTAGATCTAAACTATAACGTTGCAACAAATTTTGA
>NC_142931.1:129879886-129884886 GCF_046866305.1 Octopus bimaculoides
TCGTCGACTGCTATATATAGTAGCCAAGCGTCGTGTGCTATCGATTGAGGAAGGAGAATGGGTGCGTCTTCCATGAGGCGTGAACAACTACCCATTAAACTGTCTGTAAGGAGATTCTCACGCCTCTATTTTCCGTATGTCGAAAACAGAGGGAACGTGTTTATATCTTATATATTTCATTACCACAGTTAAAGGCTTTCCAATATGTAAACTATTTCACTATTTCTGATTTACTCCGCGTTTTGCATAAAATTTATCTTTAAATAATCTGAGTTTATCTTTTCCCTTTTCTTTAAATTTCTCACAGACAGAGCCCTATTTCAGAGTTCTGTCTGCGATACTCTCTATCAAGACGAGTGTATTCAATATATGCCTCAGTGAATACTATTTATTCTAAAAGAATTCTATTTCTTGCTACTCGAGTTTTATGCCACTGTGATCTTCAGGTGAGAACTATTTTCTTTTGGTAGAATATGTTTTAATAGGGTGGATCCTTTGACAATATCAGTTGATTTCCAGATATTGTTTTCTCATGTTGCATTTTAGGGTTGTTGTCTATAGCTAACGTTTTCGCTGTTAGCTTCCAAAGCTGTTTCGTTGTTGAATTTAAAGGTGTTATTTATAGTTATAGTAATTTCATTTGTTGATTTGTTGCTGGTACTATTTTTGAATTAGTGGTTTTCGCTGCTGTTTATCTATAGATTGTTTTGTTATTTCGAAGTATTCTTGTTTACCTGGTTCTATTTCAGCTATTGTTCTATTTCCGATATCTCGTTTTTTTTTCGCTTTTGTTGGATTATTTCATAACCTGTTTACCTGGAGTAATTAATGGTAGTTTTTGCATGTTGTTTATTTGTTCATCGCTTAAATCGTTTTTAGGAAGTTGTTTTCTATTTTGTTAGCTATGGTTCGGTGACAGCAAGTTCCAGTTAATGAATTTGTATAACCTTTTTAGTTGAGCAGTGTTTTTAGATTTTAAGTACTCTTTGAAGGAGTTTATGTCTATTACAAGAATAATTTTAGTTAATAGAAAATTTCCAGCCCACTGCATTATTATTACACTCTGATATATTCAGCCTACTGTTCTTATAATCTTGATTGTTATTGCCATAACGTTTCGACCGTGGACACTCTTGTCTTTTTCAGGCAGCATGTTCATTCGCAAAATTGACAAAACAGCTATGAATATATGAAGAACACTTTTGAAGAAAATATATAATTTTAAATGATTCTTTTAAAGTGAATATGCTTCATTCTAATTACCTTCTTTTCATTCTGTTTACCTTCTAATTATAAATTGTTTTTGAGTCCTTGAAGCTACAAATACGAAAGCTAGTTATTTACAAATATTCACAAGCGTCATTGGCAAGCAAGTATGACTTGGTAATATGTACTGTGCTTTCGTTAAGTGCTTTAGGTATCTACAAAATCGTGAGCTGGTACAGGCACACGCTCTGCATTCCCACTCTTGACTTAGTGGAACGCCAAAGATGTGACAGTCTGGTCGAGGGAGAAAGAGAGAAAGAGAGGGAAAGAGAGGGGGACGGAGGGGGACTTGTGCTAGCCTTCAGCTGAGTAGACTGGAGTAGCATGAAATACTTCCCTCAAGAACACAACTCACAGCCCGGTCTAGGAATCGAACCACGTATGAATCTCATGAATGTGAGCATAACGCAGTTGCCAAAAGGCCACGTACATTCATAAACAAAAGTAAATAGGTTGACTAAATATTTTACTGGACTTGCAAAACTTATAGCTTTGTATTCAGAACTGTTGAAGTCAATTAAGTCACCCAGGGAAATTTATCAAAGATAATCCCTTACATATAGCCTTTCTTCAAATAAGTAAAACAAACAAACAATTTTTAATAAATAAATAAATAAATAAAGGATCGTGACAGTGTGTTTCAGGAAAAGGACTGAATTATTGATAGTGATATCAATGGAATAGGGGAATATATATATATATATATATATATATATATATATATATGTATGTATATGTCCTTTTTAATTTTTAATTACTGATATGACACAATATGTCATATGTGTTTGTATATTGTTTTTATTGTCCTCTTAGTTGAAAAATAAACAGGTAAGTTGACATAATACAATGTCTGCAAGTTGATGAATACGACATATTCCCCTCCATTTTCTTATTGCTATATATATATATATATATATATATATATATATATATATATATATATATATATATATATATATATATATATATATTTCAGCATTACCAGCGCCAAGCAGAGATTAGGGATAAGCGAACTTTAGATTAGTTAAAATATGTTTGTGACATATTTCAACTTCTAAAGGCAAATTTTCTACAGTTACTGTGGAGAAAAAATTTCTCTCAAATAGTAAAAGGTGTAAAAACATCACGTCTGCCCAGTGTTGTCGCGTATCGGATTCCTAAACGTAGCGTTTCAAGCTCTTTAGCCTTCCTCAATGGGAAATACCGAAGATAGATTTGAAGCTGTAGCTCGCATATAAAATTCATATACATATATATATTGTTGTACTTGGGGATGGTCATATTGCCAGTTTAGCCAATAAAAACACACGCACTGTATATTTGGTGTTAATTTGCTTCAGCTTTATATTACATTACATTACATTAATCCTATTTCGGCTAGAGTTCTTTCGTCACACTTCTGTGACCTCATCAGTGGTCCTTTGCTTTCTTCTTTCTTATGTGTGTCCCACCTTGCTAACTATCAGCCATTTTGTATTTTGTATTCCTATTGTAACATACGATTTCACATCAAAAATCTTACAAAACAAATATATATATATATATATATATATATATATAATATGTGTGTGTGTGCGTGCGTGTGTGTACATGATTATATTTTGCAGGAGGCAAATAATTAAGCAATTGAGCTTATTAATATACAAAATGGTTGTGTGTGAACGTGCTCGCATATGTATGAGTGACTTTGTGCTTGAGATTGTCCCCTACACGGCTTGACAACCGGTCGAACTGTATGGAAAGTCGCAGCATTCCTAGCAGACCACCAGTGCCTGACCTCCGGCAGAATCTTCCGGGGGCGCATCGGACTGATTAGCCACATGGCCGGACGCACAATGACCCCTCTTCCACTCCCTTGTGATGCCCTGGTCATCGTCGACAACGACGGACGAACAGTAATTTACACACACACACATATATATGCAGGCGTAGCTGTGTGGTAAGAAGTTTCATTCTCAACTACACGGTTCCGGTTTCAGTCCACTGCGTGGCACCTTGAGCAAGTGTCTTGTACTATAGCCCCAGGCCGACCAAAGTCTTGTGAATGGTTTTGGTAGACGGAAACTGAAAGAAGCCCGTCGTACATATATATATATGTATTCTTTTATTCTTTTATTTGTTTCAGTCATTTGACTGTGGCCATGCTGGAGCACCGCCTTTAGTACTTATTCTATTGGGGTCTTTGCCGAACCACCAAGTTACGGGGACGTAAACACACACACACACACACACACACACACACACACACATGTATATATATATGTATATGTATATGTATATATATATATATATATATATACGGCAGGCTCCTACTTAACACACAGCCACTCCTACATACATACATACATACACACACACACACACACACACACACACACACACACACACACACACACACACACACACACACACACACACACACATATACACATATATATACTCTTTTACTCTTTTACTCTTTTACACTTTTACTTGTTTCAGTCATTTGACTGCAGCCATGCTGGAGCACCGCCTTTAGTCGAGAAAATCGACCCCAGGACTTATTCGTTGGAAGCATAGTCCTTATTCTATCGGATCTCTATGCCGAACCGTTCAGTTACGAGGACGTAAACACACCAGCATCGGCTTTGGTCGGCCCGAAGCTATAATAGAAGACACTTGCCCAAGGTGCCACGCAGTGGGACTGAACCCGGAACCATGTGGTTGGTAAGCAAGCTACTTATTTTTTAAATATGTGAGAGACCTCTACTGTATAGTTTCTTTTATTTAGTATGCAAAACTGCTCCCCCGAGATATTTTTCCCGGAGACCATATTGTTGATATTCAGGTTGCAGTTGATTGGCCGGTTCTGTAACTATGGGAAACCAGGCAACAAACGGCCTGGACGACAGCAAAGTTCTTACTATCTTCTCAAAGCTTACACATGTAATAAATGCATAGTCCTACCCCATCGGTCTTTCTTTCTTTCTTTTTCTCTCTCTCTCTCTTTGTCTCTCTCTCTCTCTCTCATCCTTCTCCCTTCAGTTGAGCAGTCTACTAGCAACAGCAACTGCTACCTGCCTCACCACCACCACCACCACCACCAACACAACCACGACCGCCGCCGACGCCACTACTGCAGCTACTACTAATACAACTACTATCATCATCATCATCATCGTCATCAACATCACCACCACCACCACCACCATCATCATCACAACCACCACCACCACCATCATCACCGCCACCATCACCCCACCATCACAATCATCACTACCACCATCAACTGCTGCGGCTGCCGCCGCCACCACCACTACCACCACCGCCACCACCACCACCACCACCACCACCACCATCATCATCATCATCACCACCATCATCATCATCATCATCATCATCATCATCATCATCATCATCATCATCATCACCATCATCATCATCGCAGCCACCATCATTACCACCACCCCCCACCTTCAACATTACTGCTACCCCCGCCTCCACCTAATAACAATAGCTATCAAGAATAACAATGTCACTGCCTTCGCCCCCGCCAACCTCTTCTATCCTTTACCCAAATTATGTAAACAAAATACGGTGAAACTATATCTTATATCATCGCACCAATATACCTCTCGCAATTTTCACTAGCCTTCACCGCAGTTGTTTGCGTGTGTGTATGTGTGTGTGTCACATACATACATACATACATACATACATACATACATACATACACACATACACACATACATACA
>NC_142931.1:129887386-129889886 GCF_046866305.1 Octopus bimaculoides
TAATTAATATACGTCACATCACTTCCACTAATTTGTCTGTGATGAGATTTGTGAAATGCAGTCAACGCCATGTTAGATGCCTTCGTAGAGTGAATCAACAATGCGAACATCACGTCACACATACACATACACACACACACGCATACACACACGCACGCACGCACGCACAAACACACGCTGCTCCTATGTCTGAATGTAGGGGCAGCAGCAGCCGTGATAGAAATAACAACAGCGAAAGCAGCAGCAGCAGCAAACACAGCATTAACAGCAGCATCACCATCATCTGCAATGATCACGGACGTGTATTAGTAAGTGCAGCAGTTAAGCAGTAGCATCACAGGTAGCTGCAGCAATAATTACAGTACTAGTAGCAGCAGCAGCAGCAGCAGAAGTAGTAGTAGTAGCAGTAGTAATAATAATAATAATAACAGTAGTAGTAGTATTAGTAGTAGTAGTGTCGGCTGCTTGCATTTATTACGTTACTACTTTATAACGCAGAGATACTTTACAGCGCGCCGTGAAAAACGTATTTTGCACGAATCATCTGTTTAGTTGATAAACTAAATCAGTGATAGTATAGTATAGTATTATACACATACACACACAAGCACACACACGCAGACACACGTACATATACACGCACACACACACACACACACACACAGAAGCATATGCGCACGCGCAGACGTACGCATTATCATAAACTCGCACACATATTTGCTCTGTGATGCTACACGCTTTCAGGTGAAAACATCAAAACAAGAGAACGTCAGGTTACAAAAACACACACACACACACACATATATATCTATATATAAATATATATTTTGATCGTCGTTGCTTTAGAGATTTTCTTTTAAAAGAAAAGGCGTTACGCTAAGTTTTCTAATCCAATTTACAAAAAGTCCAACAAGTATATATCTTAAGTACTGGGCAGTTCGTGGAGTCTGTGACCGCATTTCTTGTCGATGTGTGGCTTCTACTTCGTGTAAGTGTGACTGTGTGTGCATACACACACATTTACACACACAGATACACATTCGCACAAAATTTTATCAACCCAACCCGAGGAACTTAATTGAAAACTAACTTCTCTCATCACCGCTGCAATGGCTGTTTCGGAGGAGAAATATGTTGTGTTGGCTCTAGATGAGAGCGAACATTCGGAGTATGCATTTGATTGTAAGTAAGATAGCTTCTTCTTCATTCCTTTTGCTCGCTCTAACAACTTGCTGCAATATCTACCGCAATGTTTACTTAATACTGATACACAAACCATTTCTTTTTTTTTTTTTTTTTTTTTTTCTTCTGTTATCGCTAGAAACAACATTCAGATTTCCCCCCCCCCCCCCAAAAAAAAAATTCATCCATAGAATTGTACTGTCTATATTTTATTAAAAAACAAAAAAACAAAAAAACAAAAAAAAATACAGAGAGAGAGAGAGAGAGAGAGGACAATCTAAAGGTAAGTAAATAATTGATAGCGTGAACCCTGATAAAGACAAACGTCACGAGACGGGATGGTCGTACAAGTGGAACACTTGATCAGTCGTACATGTCTGTTCGATCGGGGGCTGACCTGTGGCTAAACAACAACAACTAAAGCAACAATTACAACATAAACAAAATCAGTAGCGGTAATGATAACAGCCACAGCAGCAGCAGTAGCAGCAGCAGTAGCATTCACTTCTACCACTGTCGACTCTTAATTACATCAACCTGTTGATATTAGTTCGAGAGGTGTTAAAGCTAAAGTTTGTCTTTTGTTGTTTCCATTTAAAAGTAAAACAAAACAAAACAACAAAATCACCCCACCCCCCAATCCTCCCTCAACTCAAATAAACTACATTTTTGTTCAGTAACACAAACAGAAGTTAGTTAACAGAAGGTAATCACACGGGTACAACATATCCACACCCGAACCTCGCCCTCTTCAGTTTTACCTTCTGACACGCGTGTTTATCCGAATATACATAAATGCATTCCCATGCAGAAAATACTTTCACTTTCCTTCCACTTCGCAATCATTCCCTTCTGCCTCTTTCCTCCCATGCCCACTCCCACAATCTCACTCTCACTCTCACTCTCATTCCCACTCCCACATACATTCCTACCCCTTTATTTTTCTTCTTCTTTTTCGTAACCCCCCCCTCCCGGCTCCTCCCTCCACTCTCTTTATTCATCTTTGTCTTTGCCTATATTTACATTACATGTTGCTTTATTGCTAGAAATAACCTGGCGTATAAAGTATTTACTGTATTTATTTATCGCTCCCTCCACCGCACCACCGACGTCTCCGCCACCGACGTCTCCGCCACCGACGTCTCCGCCACCGACGTCTCCGCCACCGACGTCTCCGCCACCGACGTCTCCGCCACCGACGTCTCCGCCACCGACGTCTGCGCCACCGACGCCTGCGCCACCGACGTCTCCGCCAACGAACGTCTCCGCCAACGAACGTCTCCGCCAACGCTGCCACCCCCACCGCCACTTGTATCAT
>NC_142931.1:129894886-129914886 GCF_046866305.1 Octopus bimaculoides
AGATATAAATTTATTTTGCTTGTTCAGACAGCCTAAAGAAGAAGAAAGAAAGAAAAAAAGGCATTAATCTCTCTTATATCACTATTGACCAATGACTTGTCTTTATGTCTTTAATCTTTTTGATAAATGAAATGCTCGTTCTTCCAAAGCAGATGCTGCAGGATTTACCCGGAAAAGTTGGCAATTTGTACAACTGTTTGACATTTGTATGCAAGCCATCGGCTGTTTTTGTCATTCTGCTGGTCTACAATCTCAGCCTATCAACAAACAGAGGTCTCTATACCAGAAACTTCAAATTCCGGGAGCTGAGCTATGAAACATTTACGCTAATGTCATCCTCGTAATTTTCTATGAAAAAGTGATTTCTGATAAAGTGTTTTCATTGTTGCTGGCCTTTAGAAGTATTGTCTCCAGCTTAGCATAAATCTTGTAACTCGCTAGAATAGGTTACACTGTCGACGACCTCCAGTAACATATGTTCATAATTGTCGCATACTATCGACGAAAATATATCTGCCTAATTCTCATTTCAACTTGTTTTTTGGATCCGTTCTTTCTTTCAGATGAAATAATGTGTCCTTACTTTTTGTTCAATATTATCAGGGAGAATGTCAAATGAATGTTCCTTTAGCAAGCCTTTAAAACCTTGACTATTCTTTTCCCGTCCGACAAAGTGCGAGTATGTATATAGTCGTGTTTGGATGCTAATGTTCGGGCTGTATAAATTGAGATCAAATAAAAACGTTTAATTTCTTCTTTAGACTAAATGTGACTTTGCATATTCTCGCCAATATTCTAATGAGAATGATTAATTACAAAGTATTTGTTGAAAGAAAACAGCACGTATTATGATGTAGCTACACTCAAATTTAAAATATCCCCAGACATCAATTTGCTTTCGAAATCTTCTATAGCTTAACAATTAATTATTCAGCGCTAGTGTTGGCTATATATACATTTTTTGTGAAAATGTGTCTTGAGCAATAAATATTAAAGCTGTGAAAATCTTTGTTCTTGTTCTTTTGCCCTGATTACATATCAATAGTGGAGGCGCAATGGCCCAGTGGTTAGGGCAGCGGACTTACGGTCATAGGATCGCGGATTCGATTCCCAGACCGGGCGTTGTGAGTGTTTATTGAGCGAAAACACCTAAAGCACCACGAGGCTCCGGCAGGGGATGGTGGCGAACCCTGCTGTACTCTTTCACCACAACTTTCTCTCACTCTTACTTCCTGTTTCTGTTGTGCCTGTAATTCAAAGGGTCAGCTTTGTCACACTGTGTCACGCTGAATATCCCCGAGAACTACGTTAAAAGTACACGTGTTTGTGGAGTGCTCAGCCACTTGCATGTTAATTTCACGAGCAGGCTGTTCCGTTGATCGGATCAAGTGGAACCCTCGACGTCGTAAGCGACGGAGTGCCAACAACATATCAATAATCAAATAACAGTTGCAGGCAGTTCGATATGTTACTCAGAAGATTATGCAGGTTACTCTAATTTAGTTGTTTTCAAAATTCTGACCATAACCTGCATATTTTCTCACCTGATATATTAAGTTTTTTTATAAGGCGGAGAGCTGGCAGAACTGTTAGTACGCCGGGAAAAATGCTGAGCGGCATTTTGTCCGCGTCAACATTCTGACTACAAATTTCACCGAGGTCGATTTTTACCTCTCACCTTTTCAGAGTCAATAAAATAAGCACAAGTTGAGAGACAGAGTCGATATAACCGACAAGCCCCTTCCCGCCAAATTTCAGATCTCCTTCCTACATCAGAAAGTATATATATTAGGCTTTTATAACCGATTTACCGCATGAACAATTTTAATAGCAATTCCCTCTTGAAAAGAAAATTTAAATTCACCTGCTTAGTATCCGCTTTTGTTCGCGATACCAGCAAATTGAATGTAAAATCGTAATTGTATTTTCCCCCGTCAACATTTACCTGCTGTAGACATATATCGGAGGTCGATATGCCATATTGAAACATTACTAATTACCCGGATCTCTTACGAGAGCTTTGTCACAGTTGCCGAGCTATTACACTCCAGTCTATAAATATACTAAACTTAGTCACCTGACATAAAATAGGGTCTGAGACGTTTTGATTCGACACGGATTTATTCGACAGCAGATGTTTTAAGGTTTCTTTCTTTTATTCTTTCTTTCTTTCTTTCTTTCTTTCTTTCTTTCTTTCTTCTGTCAGTTTATGTGTATGAGCATATTTCTCTTTATGTCAGTAGTGTTCAGTTAATAAATTGTAATGTCTCTCTCTTCCCTCACTCTCTTTCTTTTCTCTTTCTTTTCTCTCTCTCTCTTTCACCCCTCCCTCTCTGTTTATCTGCATGTCTGTTTCCCTCCAGTGTCAAAGCATATTGTCACTGAAATACACCGAATGTCCGGTCAGCGTTCAAACGGCCGCACCCAGTCGCCTCATTCGGCATAAAATATATTTATACAATATTTGTCCTAAATAAATAAAAAGTATATGTTGTGTTATAACAGAAAATACTGCGATTTTTACCTTGAAAGAAACTCTCATATTGGTTTTCGGTGCATATAGGCATTCTTGTTTACATCGCCAGCGGGGAGATAAATCACCCGCCATCTTCACCGCCCAAACAACCAGTTCACGTGATTTCGGACTTTCCTGGCCTTCTCAAAACTGATATCACGGGATAAGGTAGTCTCGACGGTGACGACGGCGAGTGATTTATCTCCCCGATATTTTCTGTTATATAAGGCGGTGAGCTGGCAGAAACGTTAGCATGCCGGGCGAAAATGCTTAGCGGTATTTCGTCTGTCTTTACGTTCTGAGTTCAAATTCCGCCGAGGTCGACTTTGCCTTTCATCCTTTCGTGGTCGATAAATTAAGTACCAGTTGCGTACTGGGGTCGATCTAATCGACTGGTTTCCTCCCAAAAGATTTCGGGCCTTGTGCCTAGAGTAGAGAAGAATATTTTCTGTTATAACAAACATTCACTTTTAAGTGGGAATAGATATTATCTCTGACTATTAATACTGCTTTTGTCGCTAAAAATTCTATTTATACAATATTTTACTCTTATTTCTTGTGGAAAGAGAATAGCTATAGAGCCACCTGGCTCTCTCATCCTCAATACCGTATCGCAAAGTCAGGGGGTTCATTTGTTACTAGGAAACACGAGTGCTTCTTTGAAATCTTTCTACATCTTCCACTCACCATTAACATGTAGCAGTATGAATGTTGGTTTTCCTTTGCGCTGCTGCATTATTCTTTTCCGGCTCCCTGCAGAAGACAACAGAGTGCAACTTTGTGTTACTTCTCACTGCACTGACACAGATGCATTGTTGTTTTAAATGCATCAGCAAGTATACTCAAGAATACATTCCGGTGGTATACTGTGTAAAAGATAAATTGTATATTGCCGTAACGAGCTCCAGCGATTCATGACCACCGTACCAATTACAATCAGCGAAGTCGCTCTGCGCTCTCGTGCTTGCGATCGTTTCATATTGATCTGGAAATGGAAGCATATCGTGCATTGTTCTCAGGAAGAATTGCAGCCTGGCTGATTCCAATTTCCACAGCGCGCTTCACGATCGCTTCCTTCTTTTGAACAGATGCCATTCATGCTAGCCATGCAAATCATATTTCTCTGGTTACAATATATCGCCACATACACACACACACACGCACACACACACGCACACACTCTCTCTCTCTCTCTCTCTCTCTCACACACACACACAGATACACACGCGCAGACACACATACAGATATATATACACACACACACGCACACACGCACACACGCACACACATACACACGCACACACGCACGAGTACATATCTAGTGGCTAAGTAGACTGTGCCAGGTTCTTGACATTTTCCCACCGAGTTAGCAGCAAATAGTTAGCAGAGATGGTACAAGATAACTGCTGCAAGCGGTGGGAGTAATATACAACTGACAAGTATTTTAAGTGATTTTGAGAAGGTAGTCGGCAGCCACTCTATTGTAATATTTTTGAGGTCACTAAATATAGCTGATGTTTGCGATGTTTTTCCAAAAGCTCAATGATTTATGGTCTACTACATCCATACAGATTCTTTTATTCTTTAACTCTTTTCTTTGTTTCAGTCATTTGACTGCGGCCATGCTGGAGCACCGCCTTTAGTCGAACGAATGGATTCCAGGACTTATTCTTTTTAAGCCTTGTACTTATTCTATCGGTTCATTTTGCCGAATCGCTAAGTTACGGGGGATATAAACACACCAGCATCGGTTGTTAAGCGATGGTGGACACACACAAACACACACACAAACACACACACACACGACGGGCTTCTTTCAGTTTCCGTCTACCAAATCCACTCACAAGGCTTTGGTCGGCTCGAGGCTATAGCAGAAGACACTTGCCCGGGTGCCACCCAGTGGCACTGAACCTGGAACCATGCGGTTACTAAGTAAGCTACTTACCACATAGCCACTTCTACGCCTATATATATATAGTCTGTCATACCGGCCATGACGAAGGGAAATAGCCCTGAAACTCGAGTCGCCTTTATATATTTATATTTATATATTTATATATTTGATCCTTTATATTGAACACTCAATATTTCATCTACATTCAATACTTTCTTTCATGGTGCCATCCATTTTTATTTTATTTTATTTTATATTATATATTGTATATTATATTATATATTGTATATTCCATATTCTATACCCCACATTGGTTCTGCAGGAATATAAATAAAACATAAAAAACAGACAGTGTTGGAACTCTTTTAAACAAAATAATATATTCCTCTATACACAATCATACAAAAAACCCACCTTTTTTGTATTTATTTTTACTCGCACACACACACACACACACACACACACACACACACACACACACACACACACACACACACACACACACACATATATATATATATATATATATATATATTATACTACGGGCTTCTTTTAGTTCCAGTCTACCAAAATCCACTGGCAAGGCTTTGGTCGGCCTGAGGCTATAGTAGAAAACACTTGCCCGGAACCATGTGGTTGGGAAGCAAGCTACTTACCACACAGCCACTCCTGCGCCTATGAAGTATTTAGAATAAGTATTTTAAATAATTTGTCCATATACTGTATATAAAAGTTGCTTTATGCGGAAGGTGTTTGTATATCAGTCCATCAAATTTGCCTATAACCAGATACTTAACTCTCCTTCTTTGTTGCGGTTCGCCAAATTGTGTTTCAATTGTAAATGAAGTTCTTGACAGACCATCATCAAGCTGAAATAGAAGGAATTGCTTTCGTCATTTCACAGAATCCTTCAAAACGAGAAATGAAATGAAACTGAGGTGGAAAAGCAAATAAAAGTCTTCATATTGAAGTGATTCGCATTTAAATCTGGAAACATGTATTCCATTCTTAACATGTTTGAGAAAAACGGTTGGTAATACACTAGATTATGAAATGAGTGGTAGAAAATTGATCATCAGACGGTTGCCATCTATATCTGTTATGTTTTACTTGTTTTAGTCATCAAACTGCGGCCATGCTGGAGCAACACCTTGAAGTCTTGTAGTCGAACAAATTGACCACAGTACTGATTTTTGAAGTCTGGTACTTATCCCATCGGACCCTTTTGTCGAACCACTAGATTACGGGAACGCAAACAAACCAATACCAGTTGTTAAGCGATAGTGGTGATGGTGGTGGTGGTGGTGGTGGCGTAGATGCACGGATGTGTGTGTGTGTGTGTGTGTGTGTGTGTGTGTGCGTATGTGGATGTGTATATTTATATATATATATATAATTCACACAGATGTCATCCTTGTAAGTGGATTTGGCAGACGTAAGCTGAAAGAAATCCGTTTTGTACATACATACATACATGCATGCATACATACATACATACATACATACGTACATACATACATACATACATACATACATACATACGTGTGTGTCTGTACAAACACACACAGGGTTTCAGGCTAATTACTGAAAGAAGCAAAAGGTAAAAGTTAACAGATGATGATGATGATGATGATGATGATGATCATGGTCATGATCATCATGATCATCATCATCATCATCATCATCAACAACAACAACAACAACAACAATTCCACACTGTAATTCTAGACTCTGAGAATGAAGGCATTGACTATGGTGTATCAAAGAGTCGGGGGTGTAATATTTGGGATAATCAACATGACGCACATTCTTTGCTGTATATTTCGTGGAAGCCAATTAGTTGACTATGTTTATTCATTACGCCGTAATCTCAATTAAATAATTCTACTACTACTACTACTACTGCTGCTGCTGCTGCTGCTGCTGCTGCAGGTAATGAAATCAACAGCAAAAGAGCAACAACGACGCGATCATCAATAATAACAAACATTTCACGACGACGACGACGACGACGACGACGACGACCGCCACCAACGCCGCCGCCGCCGCCACCACCACTACCATCACGACCACCACGACCACCACCATTACCAAAATAATCCTTTCCACTATAGGCACATGACCTGAAATTTGATTTTGGTAGGGGATACACGATTACATTGATTCCAATGTTGACTACAGTGGGGTCACCAGAATAACAAAAATGCTTTTTGTTTAAACACAAGGCTAGCAATATTGAAAGGGGAGGTTTACTCGTTACCATCGACCCAAGTACTTCACCGGTTCGTTATTTTATCGAACCCGAAAGAAAAAATGGAAAAGTTAACCTCGATGGGATTTGAATAAGAATGTAAGGAATTGGAAGAAACGCTGCTAAGCATTTTGTTGGGCGCTTTAACGATTTTACCAATGTTTCTGATTTAGGCAGAAGGTTAGCGACTTTGAGGGGAAGGTGTAGTCATTACCATCGATCTCAGCATTTTACTGGTACTATGTTTGATCGGGAGGCGCAATGGCCCAGTGGTTAGGGCGGCGGACTCGCGGTCATAGGATCGCGGTTTCGATTCCCAGACCGGGCGTTGTGAGTGTTTATTGAGCGAAAACACCTAAAGCTCCACGAGGCACCGGCAGGGGATTGTGGCGAACCCTGCTGTACTCTTTCACCACAACTTTCACTCACTCTTACTTTCTGTTGTGCCTGTAATTCAAAGGGTCAGCCTTGTCACACTGTGTTACGCTGGATATCCCCGAGAACTACGTTAAGGGTACACGTGTCTGTGGAGCGCTCAGCCATTTGCACGTTAATTTCACGAGCAGGCTGTTCCGTTGATCGGATCAACTGGAACCCTCGACGTCGTAAGCGACGGAGTGCCAACAACATATTTGATCGATCCCGGATGGAGGGAAGACAAAATTGACCATGGTGAAATTTGAACTTGGAATGTTAAAATCTGAAATAATTCTTACTTTATTGGCCGCAAAATGTTATACATAAAATACAAAGTGTGCCAAAGCATTTGACAATGTCCTTCGGAATAAGGATATCTGAGATAGACTCAAAACCCCCGACTTAGTGAAGGGCTATAATCGATAATATCGATCTTAATACTTCATTTGATCTGGCATTTTATTTATTGAGTCTGGAAGGCAAAGTTGATCTCAGCGAGATTTGAACTTATAATGTATAGCTCCAGAACAAATATCACAAGGCATTTTGTTCGATGTTCCTGCGATTCTTCCAACCCGTGTAGAAATAGCGAAGATACCCAATTCCTTTTCATGCTAATGTAGACCTGACAAGACACGTACTTACGACTGAAAAAACAATTTGGCACCGTGCTAGTATTTGAGAGAATTAAGTATTATATTAAACGGGTGCGGTGGGGTGCAATCCCCACCCTCCACAAAAAAAAAAACGTAATACAATATATCAAGAGAGATTAAAACACGGTACACGAAACAAATGCAAATAAGGGAAACCCACCTACACAGGGTCGAGAAGCTACTATCTAGGTAGGGATTACGGCACCCCTCAAATGTGATCATCTTACGCTCCGATTACCTTTTGCAAATCCGAACTTCTAAAATTGCTTATGAGCGTCTTCTTCTTCAGCTGAACCGTAAAGAAGCCAAACGTGGTTTTCACCAACAGTCTATCAGTTGGCGTGGTTTCTTCACCATGTTTTGGCTTCTGTGTATTCCATGCCTATCTTGTCTTCAATCAGCACAACGCCTTCTACTTTCTCTTTTAGTTTTTTTTAAACAGTTTCTTTTCGTTTTTGTTAACTCGGGCAATTATGAAATTCAAAGATTTCAGACCTCTCGTTGATGGTTGATAGGGAACTTGCAGTGCTGTGCCTTCTGGCCTGATCTAATTCAGTCTTTAATGCTTCTTTTTCTATCTATCTACCTATCTATCTATCTATCTATCTATCTATCTATCTATCTATCTATCTATCTATCTATCTATCTGTCTGTCTCTCTCTCTCTCTCTCTCTCTCTCTCTCTCTCTCTCTCTCTCTCTCTCTCTCTCTTCTCTCTATCTATTTATCTGTCTGTCTATCTGTTCATACTTTCTTCCTTCCTTTTTTAATGCTTTTATTTACTAGCCTGTCGGTTTCCAACCTTTCTCCAATCTATATCTCGTTTTATTTTCGGTTTTAAATAGTAAGCACATACTTCCATGTGCTCTTTCTCGGTCGAAGGAGTATGCAACCTACCACATATCGGGCCGGAATCTCCAACTCTTCTTTCAAAGGCAATATAGCAAAACCGCCTGGTTGTTTGAAAAATGGAGGTACGCTACTCTGTTTTCCCTGGAGAATTATTTTGGTGCAGGAAAGCCCATCCTTTCTCAGCGTATCTCGTTTTTACCTTCATGGTGGCTCATACTGAATGATTTCTTATGCCCTACAATGGTTGCAAAAGTTGTGTAGAATCTCCTCGTAGTTTGAAAAACAGAGGTTTGTTACCTCCTCCTCCAACTTCACTGGATGAATTTTTGGAGCAACAAGACACCAATAGCGCTCTGAGAGTCTTCCGTTCGTAAATATGGAAAAAATATGACTATTTTCTTTGACTTAATCCCGAAAAAAAAAAATCTTTTTAGCTTTGCGAAACGTTTCAGTCAGCATTACCATCATCAATTCTCCTCCTGATTTCAAACTTTAGCACAAGAACAGCAGTTTAGGGGAAGGAAATTAGTTGGTACTATCGAACCTAGTACTTGATCAGTAATTTATTTCACCAAACCCGAAAATTTGAAAAACAAAAATGAACTCTTTGGGATTTGAACTTAGAAAAAGCACAAGGCATTTCTTCCGACGCTGTAATGATTCTATCTGCTCACCTCCATAAGCCAGCTGGCAGAAACAACAATAACAACAACAACAACAACAACAACAACAACAACAGTTGTAGTAGTAGTGGTGATTTCACATTTGTTCAAGGGTGAACGTTCATTTTAAGTACTGACTACAATGGAGTCGAGTCTCAGAAAATATTTCAGCTGTGATATATGCCAAGAATTTTGATATCTGGCACCATTCCAAAATCACTTTCAAATGAAGTAGACTGCTTCTTCTCACTGTTCTCTGTACAATGCTGAGTCAGCAAATACAAAAACTCGAAATAAGTAAATAAATGATGCATGAAATTATCTGCTGAATCAGGACAGACAATTACACACACACACACACACACACACACACACACACACACACACACACACACACACACACACACACACACACACACACACACACACACACACACACACACACACACACACACACACACACATACGTATATATATATATATATATATATATATATGAATATAAATTTCAGATAATATGATGTCTCATGGCGTAAGATACAAATAGTGCTCAGGCTCAATTCGTACCTAAACCTCTTGAGTTTAAATGAGACTTCAAATGCAAGGGCATAGTCCATTCGCTGCTTAAATGAGAATTGACTATAGGAAATGTGTCGTTCAAGCTGAACTTTTACTGATCTCCTGTGATTTAATCTCCTTTATGCACGCGCTTCGCTCTATGCTGTAGTATAAATATAAAAATGTCATAGTCTGATTTGATACCTATTGTTTGCCTGCCTATCCTTTTAGTCTGTCACACACACACACACACACACACAATGCATGCGTTCATACACACATATGTATGTTTATATAAGTATATATATAGGTGTGTGTGTGTGTGTGAGTGTGTGTGTCTACACAGATATGCACTTTGACACACCTTACAAAAAGGGCCTCTTTATATTATGGGGGTGGTGGTAAGAAACAATTATGAACCAGTGAATCAAATCAGTAAGATGATATATATATATCTCCTCATATCTGAGATCTATCCGAATGCTTGCTCATCAGGGTGAGGTGGATTTTGAATCCTGCGTTTGATTTATTCTTACACTCAAGGACTGGTACATTTGTAATCCATTCTACGAACTATTCTACAGACAGTTACAGGCTAACAAATTAGCTCTTCTAATTTGTAGGGCGTTATTTCCGACAGGCTTTCATACAACTTTCGTTTATCTAATTTCACTCACAAAGTTTGGGTCGACCTGAGGTTATGGTATCAAGTATTGACCCAAGATTTCACATCGTGAGATCACACCTAGAAGTACATGATTACAAAGAGAAATTATTAATTTACAAATCCATCTTTACCCTCATTAACATTACAGTCATATCTGTGGTAAACTGGAGTTATCAGAATCTCCGTGTTATTCTGTCTAACCTGACGCTCAACGTTCGCCTACATTGTTATAAAAACGACTTATAGTCAATGATTAATGTCGCTACCTCTGGGCCACGCCGTGACCCTTGTGTTACGTCATGCCATGATTACAGTATCAGTTGCAATACATATTGGCATTTGTGTGACATACAGTCCGACTTACTTTCTTGCTTTACTCATACATCTGAAGACCCGGCACCGATAAACTTCCATATACTTTACTCTTATCTGTGAAAAGTACGTGATACATCTTCTCGAACTTCTTTTAAGTGTTCCTGTGAGAGGGAAAAGAAATCTTTGTGAAGCAGAGGCATATTACTTTTCCACTCGTTTCTTCATGGATAAATTTCCCGGGCAAGGAGGTATACATCTTTGTGACATATTGCTGCCATGCCTCTTTTTTTGATTGAATTCGACCCTTGTACTTGCATTTCATTCTTGCAGTAGTACTTGTAAAGATTTCATGAGGTCTTGGCTAGAAAAGAAAAGCTTTGTCTCAAGACTTCTTATCCTTGTCCTCAACACAATCCGTTATTTTCTATGGTCAGTTGACAAATGAAAACTGTCTGCCATCCCCTGTCAAAGGAAAGCGAAGAAATAACAACAGGACTATCAATAATCATAAGAGCAACATAAAATGGAAACCAGTAATATACTTTTAGAATAAGCGTGTTGTTGTTCCGGAAAACAATGTTGTTGAGACTTGGTATTAAACTTGGGAGATATTGGCCAATTAGCTGGACATTAAATGCTATTGATTGTTCAAGTGTGGTAGAGTGGGGGTAGCGAGAAGGGTTGATTTGCTAATAATAATATTCCTGCCAAGGTCAACCTTATCTTTTCTCCTTCTGGTGTCGTTAGAATAAAGTACCAGTCTAGTACTGAGGTCGATATAATCGACTATATTTTCCCTTCTCAACAAAATACATGATTTTGTGCAAATATTTAAAAAAAGTCAATATTAATAATTGTTGTTAATAGTTGCTAATTAATGATACTTATCAAATACTAAAAAAAAAAAAGAATTCATTAAAAAGTAGCCGTAACATATCACATGGACATAAACTTACGAAAGTATCCGAAGATGTCCGAGTATAAATAGCGCTAGGTCATTACATGTAAGAAAGAAGACGGACGCACAAAAGTTCTGAAAGATAATATTGATGTAGTTTGTCAGACGGTGACGTCAGTTGTAATATAGAGATGCTTTATAGAAACTGGTTTGTAATACAGATTTGTTGCAGTTACTTTTGTTGTTCAGCCTTGTCTCGGTTCTGATTGAGTAAATCTCTGATCAAAATCGTTTCTGTCATGAACAGCCTGTTTTCTTTTCTGGTATATCTTTAATCGGAGGCGCAATGGCCCAATGGTTAGGGCAGCAGACTCGCGGTCATAGGATCGCGGTTTCGATTCCCAGACCGGGCGTTGTGAGTGTCTATTGAGCGAAAACACCTAAAGATCCACGAGGCTCCGACAGGGGATGGTGGCGAACCCTGCTGTACTCTTTCACCACAACTTTCTCTCACTCTTTGTTTCTGTTCTACCTGTAATTCAAAAGGTCAGCCTTGTCACACTGTGTCACGCTGAATCTCCCCGAAAACTACGTTAAGGCTACACGTGTCTGTGGAGTACTCAGCCACTTGCACGCTAATTTCACGAGCAGGCTGTTCCGTTGATCGGATCAACCGGAACCCCTGTCGTCGTAAGCGACGGATTGCCAACAACAACATATCTTTAATCCATTATTTTTTTACTCGTTTTAATCATTGTACTACGGCCATGCTAGAGCACATTTTTGAAGGGTTTAGTCGAACAAATCGACTTCTATACTTATTTTAAAGCCTGGTACTTATTCCATCGGTATCTTTTGCTGAACCCACCGGTTGTGAAGCAGTGGTGAGAGATAAACACATACACAATGATACACACACATAGATACACATACAAAGACATACATATAGACACAAACACACACATATATATACGACGGGCTTCTTTCAGCTTCCGTTTACCAAATCCAGTCTCAAAGCTTTGGTCGGCCCTAGGCTGTAGAAGACACTTGCCCAAGGAGCTGCGCGGTGTGACTGAACCCGAAAGCATGTGATTAGGAAATAATCTTCTTACCACGCAGTCATACCTGTGTATTTATGTCTACATTATCATCTATTGTGTTCTCCCCTTTTTTCAGACATTGGTTTGTAATTCGAAGGAGTTTAGTTGTTTTTTCTAGCAGGTCGAGCGACTACATTGAAGCTCCATCGACTGCTCAGGTGAATAAGGAATGTAATGTTAGTAGACAGAGTTGTCGCCCATGCATAGACGAGGGCAGCTCTACAATAATACAGACAAGCAATACAAGTCAGATTGTTGATTTAAGTGATGTTTGACAAACACTAGACTGAAGAGGTCATGTGCTAGTCAATATTGGTATTTCTTTTCACTGAAACGTGTGTCTCTATTGCTGAATGGAAGTTTGTTGTTGGGAATGTAACCAACTGTTTGCTATGTACACACATATCAAAGATACATTAATCTTATGATTCCCTGCAGTTTGAATAGATCCTGGCTGGAAGTTGGAATTAGCTATTTATACTCTGTAAGACACACACACACACACACACACACACACACACACACACACACACGCGCGCACGCACACACACACACAAGCGTACACGTACATACACATTCGCACAGAGACACCAATATATATGCATAGAGACACCAATATATATGCATATATACATGCACACATAGGCATAAATGCACACTGCACACAGATCGAAAGTCACATATACGTGCATACAAGCGTATACATATAGCACATACACGCACACACACATATACAGAAATTCGCACAGAAAGACATAGTGATCTACATAAACATGCACACTCACATGCATGCATACATATATACATACATACGTACATATAAACATATATATATATATATATATATATATATATATATATATATATATATATATATATATATGTTGTTGTACTTGGGGATGGTCATATTGCCAGTTTAGCCAATAAAAACACACGCACTGTATATTTGGTGTTAATTTTCTTTTTTTTTTTCAGCTTTATATTACATTAATCTTAATCTTAATCTTATTTCGGCCAGAGTTCTTTCGTCACACTTCTGTGACCTCATCAGTGGTCCTTTGCTTTCTTCTTTCTTATGTGTGTCTCACCTTGCTAACTATCAGCCATTTTCAAAATGGCTGATAGTTAGCAAGGTGAGACACACATAAGAAAGAAGAAGGAAACAAAGGACCACTGATGAGGTCACAGAAGTGTGACGAAAGAACTCTGGCCGAAATAAGATTAAGATTAAGATTAATGTAATATAAAGCTGAAAAAAAAAAAAAGAAAATTAACACCAAATATACAGTGCGTGTGTTTTTATTGGCTAAACTGGCAATATGACCATCCCCAAGTACAACAACATCTGTTTCAACACACGATTTCACATAAAAAATCTTGCAAAACAAATATATATATATATATATAGACAAACTCACACTGACACATAACACATTCACACACTCTCACTCTCAAAGACATAAACATGCACAGACACGTACACACACACACACGTGCACACATGCACACGCGCACATACTCATGCACATATACATATAGACGTACAAATTGTAAAAATAAACCGTCTTATCAGTGAAGTTAGCGACTTTTTGTCTCCCTTCTTTCAACCTCTCCACCTCATTAGACTCTCTTTATTACCCTTCCCTTACGTGTATTCCTTCAGTTTTGTGTAATCACAATAGTTAAACATATGAGATTACAACCAATGTGTTGATATATTGACTGAGTATTCCACTTTACTCTCCCAAGTTGTTTTCTATCCAAGTAAGATAACCACTATTTCCTTTTATCAAAAGCCACATTTCCTTTTCTCGTTAGCCTACGTCTTCTATAAGTACGTAGACGACTGACTGCGATCATTTTGTTGTTGGGATAACTGTTGAAAGAAGTGTTTGACTGACACCATTGATGCCGCATTGCAATTACAATTCGGGAGTTGACTGAGCGACCAAGATCGATTCGGTCCTATGTGGAATATCATAATGATTATATATATATATATATATATATATATATATATATATATATATATATGTACATACATGTACGTAAATATGCATATACTCACATATTATTTGTATTATCATATATATATATATATATATATATATATATATATATATATATATATTGTTGAATTGACGTCAAGAATTTTATTAACTATCGAGAGAACATGAAATAATTCAATTTTGGAAGAGTGGATCTCGGAGCACATAGAATTAGAGGAAATATGGGTTCGTGTCGCACGGGTAGCCTTCGATCCTTTCTACCCAAAAGTGTTTTTAAACCCAATATTTATATGCTATTATTTATAGCTTTATGTGTTTCGAGATCTACTGTTCCAAGCCCACAAAAAAAAATTCACGTTCTCTCGAAAGTTTATAAAATGCTTATGACGTCAACGAAATACAATTCTTGCCGGTAAGAATAAAGTTTTTAAAATGCATTGAGACGTGCAAAAGATTTCTTTGGTCTAATGGTAGAACATCTGGAGAAGTGGACTCGTGTCCCACGGACGGCCTTCGTCTTTTGCTCCCCTACCCGAAAGAGTGTTACAACCCAATATTTACTGTCTACTTTTTTTGTAGCTTTATGGTTCAGTGGTTAGAGCGTCGGGCTCACAATCATGAGTTTGTGAGTTCGATTCCTGGACCAGGCTATGTGTCGTGTTCTTGAGCACACGCACGCACACACGCGCTCATGCATGGTGAATCTCAGTCACTCAACTATGAGGATTCCGTTGTTAGAATTACCTGCTCAGGTAGAATCTGCTTGACATTATGTGTGACAAGACTACCATTTAATTTGCAGGTACAATCCACCCACGGGCTTCTATACATTTTCGAAGAACCCAATTTCAGTCACAAGGAGTTGGTTGACTTAAGGCTACAGAAAATAGGATTTGCTCAAAGCGCAGTGCGGTCGAACGCGGGATTACTTGGTTGCGAAGCGACCATTTGGCCATACTTCCTCTCACTATATATTATACACACACATACACACGCACGTACGCTCTCTTTCTTATATGGAGCTGTACTGATTTGCCATTTAGTAATTGTAATATATCTCCTAGAGGCGCAAATAATTTTAATAAATCAAGAATTAAAATTGCGTAGTATTTGATATACCTGCATTTGTCTATGTTGTTCATATACATGCCACTGGCTACTCTGAGCTAATTTTCTTAACTCATTTTTGTTTAGTTTATGCAAACTACCCTAGCCATAAATGTGCTCCGCTCTTTTTGTACATGCATATGTCCCTTGGCTACTGGAAATAAAGTTGAACAATTGTCATGAGAATGACGCCTTTTGACGGAAAGTTTCGCATACCAGGCGACACCTACAACACAGGTCTAGGTCGAAAGAAAAAAATTAAGCACATAATACAGGTAGTATTATAAAGTAAATTGTGAGATCGAAAAATGACAGCACAATACAGGTTGGCATTTGGCAAACAAGCCATCGATATAGGCGATGAGATCGAAAACTAACCACACAATACAGGTTGGCATTTGGCAAACAAGCCATCGATATAGGCGATGAGATTGAAAACTAACCACACAATACAGGTTGGCATTTGGCAAACAAGCCATCGATATAGGCGATGAGATCGAAAACTAACCACACAATACAGGTTGGCATTTGGCAAACAAGCCATCGGTATAGGCGATGAGATCGAAAACTAACCACACAATACAGGTTGGCATTTGGCAAACAAGCCATCGATATAGGCGATGAGATCGAAAACTAACCACACAATACAGGTTGGCATTTGGCAAACAAGCAATCGGTATAGGCGATGAGATTGAAAACTAACCACACAATACAGGTTGGCATTTGGCAAACAAGCCATCGATATAGGCGATGAGATTGAAAACTAACCACACAATACAGGTTGGCATTTGGCAAACAAGCCATCGATATAGGCGATGAGATCGAAAACTAACCACACAATACAGGTTGGCATTTGGCAAACAAGCCATCGGTATAGGCGATGAGATTGAAAACTAACCACACAATACAGGTTGGCATTTGGCAAACAAGCCATCGATATAGGCGATGAGATCGAAAACTAACCACACAATACAGGTGATGAGATCGAAAAACTAACTACACAACAACACAAATAGTGAGAACGAAAAGTGACAGTACAATACAGGTTGGCATATCGAAAACGAACTACCATCACTGGCGATGAGATCCAGAAACTAACCACACAATACAATATGGATGGTGAGAAAAAAAAGTAACCACAGAGTACAAGCAGTGAAACCAAAAGCTAACTACATAACGTAGGTGGGGATATGGAAAAAAACACAAGCCACAGAATGCAATATAGGTGGTTAGATCAAAAACTAATCACGCAAGGAAAACCTAAAACGAATCACAACAGGTGCAATTTAAAATAAACAGTACCGCCCAGACGACACAAGTGAGACGGATAACCAAACAAGCATAATGTCTTTAATAAAATAATTAAAGTGGGAAGAAGCAGGTCAGATTGTTTGTCTGAATCATACAAAACAGCAATAGCCTCGTTCTAGAGTTTTTACTTCAGTGAGGATTAATCGATATCACACATGTACATAGATTGCCAGCATTCTTCCACATCTTTTATATATGTCTGTTTGGAAAGGATGGTGAGCATGACGCATATGTATGTGTTGTGTGTGCATTGTGTGTGTGTGTGTATGTGTGTGTGTGTGTGGTTGTGTGTGTGTGTGTGGTTGTGTGTGTGTGTGGTTGTGTGTGTGTGTCTTTAGAGTGGTGACTATATACATAACGTGTATGGACAATGACATACACCCATACACAAATACACACAAACAACACCAGTACACACACGTACATACTGATACCATATAATATCAGCACTTTTAATAATTACACATTAATTAACACTTTACATTTGGCATACACATAGAAATATATAAATACACGCTCGTAGATACACCCATACACGGTCAGCGCACAAATGAATAAAGCTGATTTACGCATACATACATACATACATACATGCATACATACATACACACATACATGCGCATACTTAACTATATGTATATATGTGTATGCATACACACATAATAGAGGAAGACACCAACAAACGCTGTGAATCACTGCTTCGCACACTATGTAAACAACAAAATGAACACCCACCCACATTCCAAAACAAAAACAAACACAGCGTCAAACACACATAAACAATGAGCTTGTATGCACAAACAAAACTAAGGCATACACACGTACACACATACAGACATGCACATTACTAATATTTGACACCTACACATCCTCATACAGAGACACCGTTAAACAAAAACACAGCTTTCATAATAATGCACACGCATATAGAATCCTATTGAAAACATGTATACACACATCGATACACATATACGCAGCTACACGCACACTGCAAAAAATATGTATACACGCATGCACACAAATAAACAAACCTACAGAAACACAAAAACACATTCAATTTACTCACCTGAGAAGCTTTCACACACACTCACTCACACACATATACATACACGTACATACACACACATTCACATTCACACAAAAGTTAGGTATGCACCTTATCTTCCTTTCCGTTCTCCTACGCATAAAACCTATTTTATTTCTTCCTAGTCTCTTCTGGATAATTTCAGAATGGCGTCTAAGTAACTCCACACGTGATTTTTGTACCCTTTTTTTCCTGTCATTAACTTTTCTTTTTGCTTTCGCTGTTTCTCTGACAAACGTAGAAAAAGACTGTTCGGGTGTCTCTCTATCTCTCTGTATGTTTCCCTTGCTTTCTATTTCCGATGAAGGACATTCACCGGAAACATTAAGACATTTCTATATCAATTTTGCGCATTAAACTAATACATTAATTTTCATTTTGTCTTTTTTATTGTTATTTTGATATTTTGCCTCTACACTTCTGCATACATGTCTGTATATGTGCATATATGCATGCGCGTGCGTGTGTGTGTGCGTGTATATATATATATATATATAACGAATAATAATTAGCATTGTCTAAATTGCCTCAAACTGCTATTAACGTCTAGAGATACCATCCCATGTTGGTGACACATGCTCATTAAGCACTGGTTATATAATCTGACGAAATGATCGTCAGCTCTAGAGTCACTAATACCCAATATATATGCATAACCCGCTGGCGCTTTATGACGTCATTGGTTGTTTGGCCATTGTTATACTACGTCAGTCGGACTGATATATATATATATATATATATATATATATATATATATATATATATATATATATATGGTCACTCCATAAATAATGCGGTTTTTTTCAATTGCATGAACTAAAAGTCGGAGGGGGACGGGATAAGTTACCTGCATCAACTTGCTATAAAAGCAGGTAGTAATTATACCTTGTACTTATTCTTTGTGCTTGTTTTGAAGAGTGCAGTTCAATTTTAGCAGTTATTTTATCAAAGCTATAATGGAAGTGACAAAGGAGCATATTTAGCATATTTTGCTTTATGAGTTCAATAAAAGCAACAACGCAACAGAAAGTGCAAGGAATATTAATGCAGTAAATGGGGATTGAACAATAAGCGTAAGCTAGTGTCAACAGTGGTTCCAGAAGTTCCGAGCCAGAAATTACAGCCTAGAAGACGAGCCTCGTCCTGGAAGATCTTTAGACTCGACGAGGATGTCCTGCAAACCCTGGTGGAAAACAAACCCATCGTAACTGTTGAGGAACAAGCAGAGAAGCTTGAATTTGGTAATTCAAACATTCATTGACTCCTGCGTTTCATCGGAAAAGTCAGCAAATTGGGTCAATAGGCGATTTTCCGAGTCTTATCGCGCGCAGGGAGTGAATGTGTGCTCTTCTTTGCTGTCATGTCACGAATGAATCCTTTTTGGATCAAACTGATTGGTGACGAAAATGGGTTCTCGGTAAAAATGTCACGCGCCGAAGACAGTGGGTAGGAAAAGGAGAAACACCGACACCCCAGGCTAAAGGTTTTCACCCACGTAAGGTATTGTTATCTGTTTGGTGGGATATGAAAGGTTTAGTCCACTTTGAACTTTTAAACCCAAACCAAACGCTAACAAATGAGATCTACTGTGAGCAACTTGAGCGGTTTAAGTCAGCTCTAGATGAATTTTCGACCATCTTTGGTTCCAAGACGAAAGGTATTCTTCCATCAGGATAATGCTCGGCTACACACAGCGAGGATGACA
>NC_142931.1:129917386-129924886 GCF_046866305.1 Octopus bimaculoides
GTCATGCGACTAAAAATCTAAATGAAATAAAATATCAATCGACTAAAAAAATTTTTTCTTACTCTCCTCAATCAAAAATGTGTCAAAAAGTTCATTTCATAAAAACCAAAGTAGGTTGGAATCCAGGAGCGTAAAAAGTTTCACAAAATCAAATCAAACACACACACACACATACACACACGCACACACACACACACACACACACGCACACACACACACACACACACACACACACACACACATAAATTTAAATTTAATTAGAGGATAAGTAAACCTCATGAAGGGATGGTTTCATCCAAGGAAATACTGGTTCAATACCTAGTATTTTTTTGGGAATGAATTTCTTTAAGATAATAGGTAGATATAAAGCATATAGTTTATATCCATTTTAAAGATGAAAACAAAATGGAGATTAGGAAGTTAATAATTGTTTACTATTAACAACAAATTGGTCATCTTCGCTTCTTACAGCCGTCCCAATTAATACTCAATTATTTAATTTACAAATTTGTACATTAAATTTACATTTATGTGACATGAGTATGATTTTATCAGAGGAAAAAAAGATGGACCTTTGGATGTTATATGTGACTTATCAATTCATTTTAATCAAATTATTGAGTATTAATTGAAACGGCTGTAAGAAGCAAAAATGGCCAATTTGTTGTTAATAATAAACAATTATTAACTTCCTAATCTCCATTTTCTTTTTTTCTTCTGTTTCATATATATATATATATGACAGAAGGAAAGAAAATGGAGATTAGGAAGTTTATATGTATATATATATATATATATATATATATATATATATATATATATATATATATATATATATATATATATATATATATATGTATATATATATATATATATATATTCTCACATATGCATAGTATATATATATGTAAGATAGGTAGACATACCCGCATATACATATATATGAATACCCACACACGCATAAACTTATACACACATACACACACGTTGAACACTCACACACACGTATAATATATACATGTTTACACACTCATACTCTGAAGTATAGCTGGTGTATATATAGTTTTGTGCTCGTGTTTACAGAAAGCACAACGCGCATAACTAAGCAACGGTAATCTCGAAATAGTTCTCAAAGCTTCAATGTTCACCCGATGTTGGCAATGACAAGTGCTAGTCTGCTGCGCTTCAAGTCTAAAGAAAGATGTCAGAAATACGTTTTATGATATTCTAGTTTTCTTCACATCCTTTTCAATTTCGTCACAGCTGTTCTACTTACTGAGATTCCGCCTACAACTAAATCCAATAACACTAACTACTAGCATTACTGATCTCCGTCTCCTGCCAGTTATTGCTAACATCTTTAACACATATATTCACGTACATGTATATTTATATATATATATGAGGCGCAGGCGTGGCTGTGTGGTTAAGAAGTTTGCTTCTCAACCACATATATTTAACGTTTCAGTTCCTTTGCGTGGCGCCTTCTACAATAGCCACAACTTACGAAAGCCTTTGAGTGGATTTGGTAGACGGAAATTGAAAGAAGCCCGCCGTGTTGGTGTGTGTGTGTGCGTGTATGAATATATATATATATATATATATATATATATATATATATATATATATATATATATATATATATATATATATATATATATATGTATATATATATACCCGTGAGAAAGCACATAAATGCAAAAGAAAGTGGAAGAAATAGTGCTCGAATACCGAAGGTAGAGTAATATTAAAGCTGTTACTTGGAGTTTCACGTTACCTTCGTCGGACAGTTGTGATCATATTGGGAGTATATGACTACAAATGTCTGACGAACAGTAGCTTTAAACTCTAAGTAACAGCTTGTGAAGACTTTTTCAGTTTTAATAAAAGTATGTGTGTAACATATGGTATAATTATAAACAGGGCAAATTTTAGCCATTTCTCTGCAAACTGAAAAAAAAAAAAAAAAGCGATGAACAACCTTAAACGATTTTCGAATCTTATTGGGTTTTCATCAGAGGCGTCTACAACATTCTGAATGTCTGCAGAGAAACAAGCAGCCAAACTGTTTATATACTCAACAAATGCAGCAGTTACTCTCGTGAAGGAGTTCCTAATTTGCATACCGAAAGTTTTTAACATATATATACATATATACGTCGTATATATGTATATATATATGTGTGTATGTGTATATGTTTGTGTGTCTGTGTTTGTCCCCCCAACATCGCTTGACAACCGATGCTGATGTATTTACGTCCCTGTAATTAGCGGTTCGGCAAAAGAGACCGATAGAATAAGTACTAGGCTTCCAAAGAATAAGTCCTGGGGTCGATTTGCTCGACTAAAGGCGGTGCTCCAGCATGGCCACAGTCAAATGACTGAAACAAGTAAAAGAGTAAAAGAGAGAGTATATATATATATATATATATATATATATATATGCGTATAAGAAGGGATGACCACTAGGTGGACATCCAATATGCTAGAAAGCGGTCATCAACGACCCAACTACCCTCAGTATATAAATATATATATATCTATGTATATGCATGCATACATATATGCATGTAAGCATGTATGTATGTATGTATGTATGTATGTATGTATGTATACAGTGTGTGCATGTGTAGGTGCAAACATATGTATCTGTGTTTCTTGACCGAAGCAAGCCCATCGGACTCTCTTTCAATATATATATATTTTTTTACACAAGGTCTGAAATTTTGGAAAACGGGGCTAGTCGATTATATCGACCCCAGTGATCAGCTGGTACTTATTTTATCTATGTCGAAAGTATGAAATGCAGAGTCGGGTTCGGTGGACCTCAGAACGCAAGGGACCGGAAGAAATATCACTAAACATTTTGTCCGACGCACTAATGTTTCTGCCAGCTCACTGCCTTGACCTCTATTTTTCAAAATAATATCTTTGCAGGGATATAAAGCCACAAAACTTAAGGGAGAAGGAACCATCGATTATATTGATTATATCCGTCTAGGTTCACCCAAAATAGAGTACTAGTCAAGTACGGGTAATTGTCGAGTATTTATTTTATTAACAGAAAGAAAAAGCAAAAAAAAAAAAGGGCCCTTGGTGTGATTTGAACTAAGAACTTAAAGAAACGTAACTGAATAACTTAAGAACTTAAAGAAAAGTAATAACTTTTAGCCGATGTACTATCCTTGCCGCCACTCCCAGTCCGGTATACTGCAACCCTAACAACAAGATTTTTGCTGTAATATCAGGTGTACGTTGCTCAATATAGCTGTGCCTACTGCTGGAATTTTCAACCACGGTTCATTCATACCTATTTTGCAAACAGCTGTTACACAGATGTACGTATACAATTAATACCGCTCTTGTATGCGGAACAAGGCACGTAACTGCTCCGGAGTCATCGTTAAGCCATGATAAGACACCTTATACATACGTACACATATCCATCCATCCATCCATCCATCCATCCATCCATCTATTTGTGTATGTGTGTGTATATATATATATATATATATATATATATATATATATATATACTTTATTTAAAAGCAGCAGAAACATAACAAAAAGCTGTTACTCAGAGTTTCACGTTCCCGTTCATCGGACAAAAACTGTCTGAAGAACGGGAATGTGAAACTCTGAGTAACAGTTTTTTGTTATATTTCTGCTGCTTTTAAATAAAGCATATTACTCTACCTCTGGTATTTGAGTACTCTTTTTTCCACCTTGTCGTACATTTATGTACTTACTCCGGTATATATATATATATATATATATATATATATATATATATATATATATATATATATATATATATACACATATATATATAAGTATATGCATGTGTGTATATATATATACATATATATTTATGTATATATGTGTATATATGTATGTATGTATATACAGACACATGTATGTGTATATATACACATGTATGTATATGTACGTGTGTGTGTGTGTGTGTGTATGTGTAAATGGCTAAGGTATTCTTCAATCTGTATTGGATTTCTTCTATCTGTATTTTCTATCATTACACACAGACACACACACACACGCGCGCGCATACGTACAAGCGCATAAACATTTACATAGACACTCCTGTGGTATGTGGGTTTTTTTCGAATCCTTACTATTATATTCTGAATTCCCTACCGTTCTTTTAAGAAATTTGGACGTCACTAGAATGTCGCTTCTATTCCCTTCTATACTGCTCCAACAAAACTGGCAGATGGTAGCACAATCAAATGATTTGATGCTACTCTTTACTATCTATCTATCTATCTATCTATCTATCTATCTATCTATCTATCTATCTATCTATCTATCTACATACCTATCTTTATATCTATCTGTCTGTCTCTCTTCCTCTCCCTGTATGCACGAACACGTAGACACACACATAGTTGTACAAATGAAGAATAACGTAGCATAAATTTAAGGTAGAATTATAGCTAAATATAACTATAATTTTATCTTTCAAATCCTGTATTTCCGAGGATTCGAAAGATAACTACTTTTACTAAGTAGTATTCTCGATTTTATTTAATGTTATCTTCCATTTACATAACTATTTGCCGTACTTCCTTGAAGTAAGTACTTTTTAAACTTTAGTGTCCGTCTGTACATTGTATGATTACACAAGAGCTGCTGTGTGGTAAGAAGTTTGCTTCTCAACTAAATGGCTCCGGGTTCAGTCACACTGCGTGGCACCAGCATCAGCCAACTACAGCCTTGTGACTGGATTTGGTAGACGGAAACTGAAAGAAGCCCGTCGTATATATATATATATATATATATATATATATATATATATATATATATATATGTGTTAAAGTCTGTCATACCGGCCATGACGAAGGGAAATAGCCCTGAAACTCGAGTCGCCTTTATATATTTATATTTATATATTTATATATTTGATCCTTTATATTGAACACTCAGTATTTCATCTACATTCAATACTTTCTTTCATGGTGCCATCCATTTTTATTTTATTTTATTTTATATTATATATTGTATATTATATTATATATTGTATATTCCATATTCTATACCCCACATTGGTTCTGCAGGAATATAAATAAAACATAAAAAACAGACAGTGTTGGAACTCTTTTAAACTAAATAATATATATATATATATATATATATATATATATATATATATACACATATATATATATAAAACTAATGAAGGCGGTGCCCCAGCATGGCTGCAGTCCAATGATTAAAGCCAGCAAGAGAATAAAAGAATATTAACGGGTGTTTGTTTCCATTGCAATTTAAACAGATACGTTAAAACAATGTTTACACTATTCAACGTGTTAGAATAACAAACTGCGAAGCGGATATTCCAATTGTTTAGTTTATGTTAACTGCATGTCTTGGTAGTTTCATCGTTGATTTTAAGCGTTGCTAGAGGTGCTATTTAACGTGTGTTGCTTCATCAACATCTGCCAGGAGCTGACAGTTCTTTCAAATCTATCTTGCTTATGAAATATAGATTTTTTTTTGTTTAAATAAACTTCCTTCTTTCTCGTCTTAGATTTATAATTAGCGAGTAGTTGTTCGTGCTGTTGCTGTAGTGTTATTGATATTACGGCGGCCATATTTGGAACACCACTTTGAAAGGTTTAGTTGAATAAATTTATTCCAGTATTTATTTGTTGAAGCTGATACTTATTCTGTCAGTATCGTTGTAATGGTATTGGGGGTGTTCTAATGATATTTGTGGTGTTGTAGAGGTCTTTTGCGCTGCTTTTGTAGTTATTGTATCTATTGCTATGGAGGAGAAACAAAGATGGTCTTCGTATTACAGCTACTCTCAGACATTGTTGTCGCCACTCAACTCAGGGCCGAAGAGAAAGAAGAAAAGTGAAATGATTTATGTCCACCCACCACTTTTAAAAACTAAAAACTGCTTCATTTTAATAATATATCTATTACTAAAGAACACAGAATGATAAACTAGGATCTTACCTTTGCAGTAGGGATTTGTGTGCTTCCCTGAGTGCAGAAATGTTGCAGGGTATGAAACGCCGCTAAACATTTAACCCGACATGCCAATGATTCTGCCAGCTCAACACCTCGTAAAATTTTAATAATGTCTCACATTTTGTGGTCAAAACAATTTCCCGATACAGACAGGTATTGCAAAAAAGAAATGAAAACGTATCAGAAATTTTCTTTGCAGCTTCAAATATTCTTGCTAAGACCACAACTGACAGATTCGAGAATGGCATTAAAACAGATGTCCAAAATAACGTATAATGTGCCAGAATCTTTTGTCTGGTTGTCATCATTTCACTAGTTACCATCAAAAGATTTTCTTTCTCTTTCTGTCATGGCAGACTGTTAGTGACATGTTTTGTTTCCGTGCGCAGTCTCGAATTGATCTTGTAGTTTGTCAATTATTATTTCTTTTCTTTTACTTGTTTCAATCATTGGACTGTGGCCTTACTGGGACACCACCTTGAAGGGTTTAGTCAAACAAATATATTCCATTTCTTATTCTTCAAGTCTGGTACTTATTCTGTCTTTTCCTTTTGTAGAACTGTTAAGTTACGGAGACGTATGTAAATCAGTACCAACTTTCAAGCAATGGGGAAAGGGAACAAATACAAAGAGACAGACAGAAACGCATATATGCACTAGAGCACACACACTCGCTACTCGCATATACATGTGAGTGTGTGTGTAAATGCTATCATTAGACTGCGGCCATGCTGGGGCACCACCGTGAAGGGTTTAGTCGAACGAATCGACCACGGTACTATTTTTAAAGCCTGGTACTTATAGGAAAAGATGTAGATATTTTCAGTAGTTCCGCAAACGTTAACTGTTTTAGTATAGTTCTGTGCTGAATCCACCCGACGTAAATTCCGTGTATACTATACATACTGTAAGAAAATAACCCCCAAAATTTTATTCAGTAATATCCTTTGTGCTTCCTTGTATTCGACTAGAATATTGGCACCGTTGTGACATTCTTGATTCTTATAATCTCCCAACAAAAAACATTTTTACTCAATGTTTCCTTCATCAGGTTTGCAATATCACAGTCTCTTTTCTTACAACACTCTTCAAAAGATAAAAATTTCCCTTTAATGTTAGACTGGCAATCTTTAGTTTGAAGATAATGAAAAATGACAAATGTTAATGTTGAGCATGAGCGGAATCAGGTGTTGCATAGAATATTATTGAATAATGTTTTACTTTTGATCTGTCAGATAACATGCATTTCAAAACAAGATCGGAGTGAAGACAAATTCACTTTGTGATTCAGCTGACAAATAATGTGCTCCCAGGCTTTCTAATTTTTCCTGCCATCCTTTGAACTTCCTGACAGGTGCTTCAAGTACTGGATCCTACTGAGACAAAAGTCAACTAACCCAAGGAATTTATAAAGTTAGTTACCATTGTGAGTATCGCCAGTAAAATGATAAGTAGCACGGAATATTAACACAAAAATAATGTTAACAAGAGCTCTCAGAGAGC
>NC_142931.1:129932386-129939886 GCF_046866305.1 Octopus bimaculoides
TTATTTGTACGTTTGCAGACAAATATATGATTCGATATATGATAATTATATATATATATATATATATATATATATATATATATATACGAGTATACATATATCTTCGCGCACACACGCACACACACACAAACAAACACACATATAGGTACATATTTGCACGATATATACACCTGCAAGGATAAACACTTCTGCATGTATGTCTGTATGTGCGTATATATATATATATATATATATATATATATATATATATATATAGGAAAAGAGGTACGATGGAATAAACGGTTGTTTTATGAACTTCATTAGCTTACAACTGTTTCTACTATAAGAGGTAGTGGACTCAGTTCAGTACCTGAATAACACCTTACAGCTTCATCAGAGTCTCAAATATGAAGTGAAATTTTTTGGGACAAATGCAAATGTAAGATAATGAAGTTCATATGATAACTCTTTATTTCTTTGTCATTTCTCTCTTTTTATTACCACTCGAATAACGCTTTGTTCAAAGGCATATGCTATATCATTAGTATCGCAACACCTAAGCCTCATATATATGTACATATATATATATATATATATATATATATATATAACGTGAGAGAGTTAGGGGTTGGGGGTTCAACCCACTAAGGGATAGTATCTATCCAGTATACTGTTGGGAGGGTACCCAATTGTTGCTACACTAGTGCTATACTAAGTGCAATCAATGGGAGCGGGTAAAAGTGGAGGTTTTACCCCAAATTTGTATAACAATTAGAAAATGGAGGATAATATGCTGAACCCAACTACTTGCAGACGGTGTATCCCGTTGAATTCATTAATAGAAATATGTTACAAAAACAAAATAGAAACTACACGTTGAAATGTAAGAGGAAAGTAAGAACAAAAATAAGCGAAAGTGCTCATTGGAAATCAAAAAAAGTAAAGGCTTTTTATGAAAACTAACGATAGATATATATACAATTAGATGAACTGAGGTAGGAATAAAAGTAATAAAAGTCATTATTGTGAATTGTTAAAGAGATTCAAAAATATACCGGTTTCGTAAAGTTACTAATCATTGCTTTGAATGCACACCGATTACAGAACGGTGTCAGATCTACTAGACCCTGAGTAAAAAGATTATGTGTAAGGGAGATCTAATTGAAAATACATACAGAATATATAAATAGCGTGGTATTAAATCTTACGATCTTTCTCCGTGAAGAAATACCAGTTTGAATCGTAGAAGGTTTCGTACCTCGCAGCATATGAAATCATTGTAATACATACATACATACATACATACATACATACATACATACATACATACACACACACACACACACACGCACACACACTCACACACACGCGCGCGCACACACACACACACACACACACACACACACACACACACACACACACACACACACACACACACACACACACACACACACACACACACACACACACACACACACACACACACATATTATCTACGAACTTTTAGTTCAAACTACGTTTTAAGTAACTTCATTCAGAGCAGCTAACAGATATTGCACCTGTTTCAATTTGCTTTGATTTGCGTCAGTGTAGTTCTCGATACATCTTACCGAAGCTGCTAAACTGCTAAAATGGATGCACTCTCTATCATGAAAACCATCGATGCGTACCTAGGGCTAAACAAGACAACAATAGCTACAGCAACTACAGCTGCCACACGCCGACGCGTTCGCCTAAACATCTCTATGTATCAGAAGCATATGCATGTTCATAGACTCCGAAGATATTTCGGTGTATTGTTGTTCTTCTTAGGTCATCATTAATCCTTCCAGAGAAGTAATTAAATATAATTAGATAATTCACATACATAAAACGAATGATACTCTCTTCTTCTCATTTTCTCTTTATTTCTCTTACTACATCTCAGTTTCCTTATCTTCTATAATGATAAATGAGAAAACAACTGCATCGATGACATGGATTATATATCAAAACTGAATTACTTCCAATTAATTTTGGTGCTATCATGCTATCTTGAAGATAGTGATTTTTAGAGACGTATGCTTTTATAGATAACGATTTTATTATACAACACGCTCTATAAATGTGTGACCATCTGCCATTAGAAGTAATCAGTATTTACTATTTACTCTTTATTTAGAAGACAGTTAATTGATAGGAACGTTCGAGTGTTGGACAAAATGCCTCGAGGTTTTTATTTGTGGCATGTCAAAGAACGGACTCAATGTTACCTCTGCGTGTTGTAAAAGAGGACTAAGAGAGGTTGGGGCAGCACTCCGGTCCCGTAACCCTCACCAGCAACGACTACCAGAATAGACCATTGGGCTGGAGAGTTGTCGCCAGAGTGGTGAAAATATGTCACCCTCCAGGGGTAGTAGGGAATCACCAACACACAACACATGGTCAATGCTGCGACGTGCTGTTATAGCGCATGACCCCATGCTGCTGCTGCTGCTGCTGCTACTACTACTACTACTACTACTACTACTACTACTACTACTACTACTACTACTACTACCTTATTCCACACTTAAGACAGGAAGCTTTACTATAAAAAAGAAACTCAACATTTCGGTATTTTTGCTAAATCCAGTTATGGAAAAAGAATTATTTCACTTTCTCTCGAAGTTTATGAATCCTTATGACATCAGCAACATACAGTTATCGTTGATAAAAATAAGTTTCTTAAAATGGATAGAAAAATTCGAAGGATTGTTTTGGTCCAATGGTAGAACGTGAGTCATGTTTACAGAAGACGTAAACAAACTTTAACCTTTTCTCTCAAAGTGTTTTGTTTTTTAATCCAATATTTACACGCTGTCGTTTATACCATAGCATTGTCAGCTTCGAGATCCACCATTCCAAAATAGAGTTACATACATATGTAATTATATATATATATATATGAATATATTTACGTGTTATTTATATTATGTGTGTGTGTATATATGTATGTATGTATACATGGATGTACGTATGTGTGAGTGTGTATGTATATGTATATATTAAATACACGTGCACATGCACACACAGAGACAGAAACAGACACACATATGAACACATACAAATATATACACAGAAACAATGACCCCCCCTCCCCCACTTAAGCTATAAATTTGGAATGTTCCAAATAAATAGACAAATGAATAACGAAATAACGCGTCACTGTTCATAAGATGTCTACATTTTACATCCTGACATTCTGTTTGATAAGTGAGAGTATTATATCCTGGAAATTTCACTACTACAACTGGTTTTATATTTTGCAGCATACGTTTCAACCGACTAGTGTGATATTTCCGAGACATCTGTGATAATCTAATACTTTTGGGGGGAGAGAAAGAGACAGGGGTGGCGTGGCAGGAAATGCAAATGTCATTCGTAATTAAAAAAGACTGTTCTTTATACATGTTCATATAAAATCTGATATATTCAAATGCGTATGTATTTGTGTGTGATAACTCCATGTGTTTGTTTCTGCCTGTGTATATCTACCTATCTATCTATCTATCTATCTATCTATCTATCTATCTATCTATCTATCTATCTATCTATCTATCTATCTATCTATCTTCACACACACACACACACACATATAATAAATCCTAAAAAGCACAAACACAACAACGCGAGGACTTGGTACATGTAATGTATTAGCAGACGCTCAGGGAAGGAAAGAAAGATGGTTTAACGTTTCGAGCAGACGCTCTTCTTCGGAAACAGAGGAAAGTCCAATAGAAGGGAAGACGGAGGAAGAAAATCGCCAATGATATTCACGTACATAGATGCATGACCAAATGTATTTTTTAAACAAATTCTTAAATTATGCAAGCCATTTGCGTAGATTCAAATTGTATTTGCATACAAATTTATATTAAGAATTATCTTTTGTGTGTGTGTGTGTGTGTGTGTGTGTGTGTGTGTGTGTGTGTGTGTGTGTGTGTGTGTGCGTGTGTGAGTGAGTGTGTGTGTGTGTGTGTGTGTGTGTGTGTGTGTGTGTGTGTAAATATATGTTGGCATAAGTATATTTATGATTATGTATCTATACATATACATAAATATATGTCGGCAAAAGGCGACTAAAACAGGTCGAGGTAGGATTTGTACTTCAACCTCGTAAAACTCCCAACAGTAACGAATACCCATTTGCTCGAGTAGTGCAAAGGTGTCATCTGCCAAGAGTAGTAGGATACCACCAACAAATGGTGGATGCAGAGACGCGCTGTTACAGCATGTGCCCCGTACCACCACCACCTCCACCACCACCATCACCATCGCCGCTGCTGCTACTACTCCTACTATATATATATATAATGTATGTGTATATGTTAATACATACACACATATATTTATATGTAGCCAATTATAAGTATATTATACCTCGAACTTCCTGCATCAAGTTTCTGGAAGAAAATTGAATAAACATTTCTTCTAAGACCGTTACTATGGCACGAAAATGGGTTATGAACAGAAATAAACCTTTCTTCCGTTAACCATAAATTTTTTGGAGATAGAAGTAAGGCGAAGTGTCGATGAATTCTCTTCGTAATTTTTTCTACTGGAAGCACAAGGCCGCAAAGTTGGGGAAAGGGATTAAGTCGATTGCATCGACACCAGTGCGTAACTGGTACTTATTTAATCGATCTCGAAAAGATGACAGGCAAAGTCGACCTCGGCGGAATTTGTATACAGAACGTAGCGGCACACGAAATACCGCTAAGCATTTCGTCCGGCGTGCTTATGAGTTCTCTTCAAAATCTTTTCCACTCTAGGCTCCAGGCCCGACATTTTTTTGGGGGGTGAGGGTGGGGGTGGGGAGGGTCAGTCGATTAGATCGACCACACTGGTACTTAATTTATCGACCCTGAAAGGCGAAGTCGACCTCAGCGGAATTTGAACTCAGGAGGTAGCGGCAGGCGAAATATCGTACATACGCACGCACGCACGCACACACACACACATACACAACGTATATATATATATGTGTGTGCGTGTATATATATATACAGAACTTCGAACCACTGTAGGAGAAGGGAACATCTGTTCTGTGGCTCAAATCGTACTCAAAATCACAAACTACTTACTTTCTTTGAAAAAAGAATGGTTTCATTAAAGAATGTAGCCCCAGGAAGGTACAGTACGCTTGAATAAAGAACATGACGGCCACCAATGTAGCAGGTCCTTTATATTTAAGGAACCCGCGCTAAATGTTTTATTACTGTTTTACAATGTTACCTTTAACTTTTATGAACGACTAGATGTTTATGGTTGAGCCAACGCTTGGAGTATTTCTGAAATCCAATACATTTTAAATTGAACAAATTTTAAAAATCAAGTTAAATGACAACGATTAATGTGCAGGCATACTTCATTTTCGTCGGCTGCTAATTAATATTTTTCTCCATTTCGTAATGCAACAATCCAGCTTAATTATTATTTCGCTCATAAATAAGATCGGTTGATCGTATCACATTATTATTATTAATTTATTATAGACGCCGTAGTGCTAACTAACCATCTCCATTAAATCATGTAAGATTTTTAAAGAGATAATAAACATTTTATTGTACATAGGTTCTACTTGAACTTGATGCCATTAAGCAAAACTATTACGCAAATAAGAAGTCTAAATTGATATAGTCACATTTGTAACATTAGACCCCCCCAAAAAAAACGAACAAAAAAAAAGAAAAGAATACGCATTTGCAGTAAATTAGGGTTGTGTTTCAGGGAAGAATGTTTAAGTTATGAAGCTTAGTCACCTAAGTAACAATGCTAGACACTAGAGAGGAGTCGTTTACTCAGCTAAGAGTTTGTGCATATGGACGTGTATGCATGTGTGTGTGTGAGTGTGTGTGTGTGTGTGAGTGTGAGTGTGAGTGTGTGTGTGTCTGGTTAGTGGCAAGACTCGCATTCCATTTAAACAAAACATGGAAGAAATAAGTATCATTCCTCTTCACAGCTTCGTTTGACGGCAACAAGTCAATGAGAGTAACTGGTGAAGGTGCCAATATACCGTCTTGTCGAGTTAGCCATTATGCTGGTCAAACATCAAGTGTGATAGTTTATGGCCTGGGTCACAGACAGTGTTATACAGTACTGCTAAGTCTAGAGATCCTTTCGGCTAATTTGACAATATTCTGCGTTCTTATACAAGCTTGTCTTGACATTATTTCGCCATTGAGCATATTAATTTCAGAACGAGAATGTGAGTCCGATGCAGGTGCAACTCTTCATACTTTAAATATAAACCTTGTTCTAGTCTAGCATCTATCTATGCAGCAGCTAATTCATAGTCAAATTTTATGAACGAGCTGTCATAGTATTTAAGCTGTGCACTTTTAGGTATGATTTAAAAGAAAGCAGAATCTATAGGTGAAAATTCACCCATTTAAATTCACCTCGAAATTTATCACGGCTGAACATTCGCCTTGGAGGGTTAACCAGCAAAATGTCTCAGACATGTTGGCTGTAGGCAAATATCAGGTTTTAGGTAAAATAATAAATAGCTATTTATATAAATTTGTCTTTGAAATAGGAAGTCGGATCTCTACAAAGTAACTATAATTCAATTCCTTTTTGGAATACATATCTAGTAAACCAACAGCAATGGGTTTGTGTACCCTATTCGGTGCTAGCTAATCTGTATACGTTGGTCTTCTAAGATGGTCTGGGATCCATTAAAGGATATTTTAATTCTATAGAATAGCTAAGTTTTTAATTTACAGTGCTCAGCCACCTGCACGTAAATTTTACGAGCAGGCTGTTCCGTTGATCGGATCAACTGGAACCCTCGTCGTCATAACTGACGGAATGTCAGTTATTTAATGTCAGCAAAAATATTTTAGTAACAGAAGAAAGTAAAACGAAATTGTCTGAATGGAGCTAACGAGGAAGCCTTTACTTTCGACTTACTAGGTATACTAGTGAAATCTTCCTCGCGACCCAGCTTCTGTACCGTCTTAATAAAAAGGAAATGATAGACAAGAGACTGTAGTTCTAGATACCTTCCCACTAAGCAAAAAACGGGATGGTCACGGTTAGAATGTCTTTCATGATAGAGCTAAAAGACGACTACGATCGCGGCAACAACAACAACTACAACAACTACAAAACAACACTAGCAACAACAGTAGCAGCAAGGACTACAATAACAATAACAGTAGCTGCAGTAGCAACAATAAAAAGATTTATTGAATTTTTCTTCGAAAGTAAGCTCGCTGTAGAATCTTTTATAAGAAGGTCACACTGATAATCGATGTCTGTTATAGACAAAGGTGAAGCCATTGGGTTTATCTTCTGCTTGACTTGGGAAACAATTATACTTCCTTGACATTTCTGTTGCTTGTTTGAGAAGGTGAATCTCTAAGTAACAAGATAGAGCAACATTCAACATCACTTGTCTTAAGGAGTCAGATACTCCAGGCTATCAGCACCAACCCATGAAACAAACGGATCAGGTTATAAGGAAAAACGAAAGATACGTACAATCCTTCCCCC
>NC_142931.1:129944886-129947386 GCF_046866305.1 Octopus bimaculoides
CTATGTCCCTCAAATATCTTCTCTTTCTTACTCTGCACTGTTGCCTTTCTTTCCTACTTCTCGTCTAGTCTATATTAGTTTCTTCCATTTCCCTGTTTAAACAGAACATATTTTATTGCTTCAACCAAACACAACTGTATCATTTCTCTATAAAATTTCACATCGCCTCGTAAAGTGTAGCAAAACATTACGTCGTTATCTCCTGATGTACTTCCTTGTCTCTGTAACTGTCAATGATACTTTAATTAACTAAAGATAACAGAAACCTTAGTTACTTTTTAGATAAACTTTTGTTTATTTTTACATTTAAACAACGTTACCAAATCAGCAAAACCGGATGCATAATTGCAACATAGTTTAACGGTATTATTATGGTGGAAAAAATAAAATACAACTAGAGAAATAGATTCTTAGGTTTAATCGGAGCGATACTCCTGAATTACTGTAGAATATCATGTTAGGGAAATTGAGCTATAGATTCTGTTTCCTTAATACATCAATGGACAGAACGATGGGAGCTCTCAGATTACTTCAAAGTGCAGATATTCTTGCTGTGACATTTAATTGATGATAGTCGTTATGCTTGCTTCAAATGAAACCAGTGATCCATTAGACATTATAGGCATCAATTACATTCAGAAAACAGAAATAAAACAATTGACAGACTTCGAAGTACTGCTTATATACAACTTGCTAGCCGACTGGTATCCAGTTCGACTCTCATCTTGTACTATATCCGTGTACCGTCTGTAGCAGTATTTCTAGTTGTTTTTAAGTATAATTATTATTTCCTTTATCTTTATTTTCAAAAACTGTAGGTGAAATAGTACATCTGATTTCTTAATATTGGTAGGAGCTTGAAGAGTGTTCCACCAGTCGTATTCTTCTCCCGGGTATTTGTATTAAACCTATGGCAGCTTTTTCTTACTTCTTGAGTCTGAAGGAAAGGACAGTTTCATTTGGAGCGTCCCCCCCCTCCCTCACTATTGAGATTGAGGATATAAGTGCGCTGTTTAAACAGATCAACACCTGCGGGAGTAGGGAGAAGATTCCAGAATACCGATGTTGTGAGGGAGAAAGGACTGAGTTTTGGGGTGAGTGCAGGCCAGCTAAGTTGAATGGAACAAGGGTGACGGGAGGTGGAGACGAATGGTTCGTGATGCCGGATTAGAGGACATATGGAATCAGACCAGCCAGCCAGCTCTGAGGAACAGAAAGCATTTGTTTAAAAATTTTCCTCTCATGGTCTTCCACTGTAGCTGCCAGACTTAATCTCAGAATGTGCAACTGTGTTTCCATAACGACATAACTGTAACCACATACAGAGTACTGAAGCCGCAATAGGTTCAACATGTAAACGAACAAAGTGTTGAGATGTTTCAGGTTTCTCTCTTCTAATTTTCTTTTCCATTTCTGTGTCAGTTTCACCTTCTCATTAGTATTTGTCTGGTCTAAACCTCTAATTTAGGTGTCTGCATCCAATTAAAGATTCTCTTTGAAGTTTTAATTAATTTACCTTTTCTTTCGGTAATCTTGGTATATTTATCTAAAGCCATGCATATTTTTATACTTTGGTGTAATTTATTAAAAGAAGAAAGAGAAGGAGAGAGAGAGAGAGAGAGAGAGAGAGAGAGAGAGAGAGAGAGGGAAGGACAGAAAGAAAGAATAAGAGAGAGAGAAAGAGAGAGAGAGAGAGAGAGAGAGAGAGAGAGAGAGAGAGAGAGAGAGAGAGAGAGAGAGAGAGAGAGAGAATGGGAAACAAATAAGAAAGAAGATGAATTTGTATGTGGAAAAATACATGTTAAACTATGTTTTATAATTTATTTTGTCACAAAAGTGATAATTATATATATTACATTCATATTTAAATGCAGGCTGCCATATTTGATGTGGTCGATCGAATATAATGCTAAATCAGTAGAAATTCTAAAATAATGAGAATATTTATTAGTCTTAATAAAAATTATTCTCCAAAGGGATAAGGGGGAGAACTTATGCAACCGAAAATGAAATGGAGTTTTGAAAGAGTAGAGTGAGGCGTGTATGTGAATGCATGTGTGTGTATATGAATATATGAGCATGTCTTGGTGTTTATTGTGTTCACCGATTGACAACCAGTATTCGTTTGCTTACCTCCTCGTAACATAGCGGTTCGGTCTGAGTGCCCGATAGAATAAGTGCCAGGTTGAAAAATAGAACTGTTCAACTAAACTCTTTAAGGCAATGCCCCAACATGACCACAGATAAAAATATAAAAAAAGAACTAGTGGGATTCGAACTTTGCATAAAGCAAAATAAATTCTACAATCTACCACTGCGTTTCTGTCATGTTAACAGATCATTGTTTTGTGTTTTGATCTAATGGAGAAAAAAAATGCGTTATTTTATTGATTTCACGAGATATGATCTGCAACTAGAATTTCCAATTCTGTTGATATATCGGTTTTACAAATTTATCAATCAATTAACTGTAAGGAAGTAAATAATGTTTATACTGGTA
>NC_142931.1:129952386-130012386 GCF_046866305.1 Octopus bimaculoides
CCTGTCCAGACGTTCCTTGAAAACTTCCACATCAACACCATGTAGATCTCTAAGGTTGCCTGGAAGGATGTTGAACAATTGCGGGCCCTTAAAACCCAGACTATTGCAGTAATGTGTCCTTATTGTAGATGGAGGGAAGACAGGATCTTTGGTATGATGCAGCGCGGTCCAGTTCGAGGATTGGTATAGCTGAAATGAGGAATTAAAAAATCTCAGACTAAAAATAACAAGAACGCGGGGAAAAGGAAAGCAGAAATAATTCCTATAAAAATAGGTGGCTTGGGGATCATTAAAAGAGATGCATTGACACGCATAACAAACCTGCCTCCAAGACTCACAAATATACAAACATATTGTAAAGAGCACTAATTGGTAGTTAAAGTATATCACGTAGAGTATTTTCAGTGCAATCGATAATACAAAACCTAAACAAAATACTGCACATACCCTCGTTGAATACATTTTCCATGCAGTAAACCCGCGTAATTGTAATCTTGTAGCTTTTTCTTCCAACCCCGTACATTACATTATTTATTAGACTATAAACCGTCACTAATGCACCTATCCACTTATAAATCACAAATAATCCCCTAGTGAAGGATCATATGAATTTTGCGGTAGCCGAAGAATTCTTCATCCTGTACTAAAGTATTAATGACTTTTTAAAGGCCTTTATAGCAGAGGCGGAGAATCCTTTCATATTTTAAGGCTATATTATATTACATGTAATTTAAAACGTGGCTTTATGCTTGTGCCAGAAATATCGACTATTTTTTCTATTGTTGCATATATAGCTGCTATGTCAATAAGTACAATTCTGTTTCTAAGATGTGTTTGAAACTTGGAAATTTTTTATCAGTCAATTTGCGAGCGCTTTTCTTTATGTCAATATATATATTTTCTGGCCAAATGGTAAATAAGTTTGAATCGTAGTTATGAGGGTGCGAGTTCGATCTCATTGGGGGTCATGTTGGGCTAGTGTTTTTGACATATCTTCAGTTTAACTCAAGCTGTGTAAATAAAATTGGGTTGATGGAAATTGAGTGGAAGTCAGTCAGATGGATTGTACCCATAATTTCACCGTTCGACCTTCTCAAATATTGTGTCACTCTGATTCAACCTAGGAATTACATAAATGGCATGCGTGTTCGTGGAATATTCAATTACTTACAGGTTAATTTAATGAGCAGATAGTCAAGTTTTTCGAATTACTGAATGTTCAGCATAGAAAATGACGGATAATTTATTATCAACGTCGTCATCGTTGGAACCATTACGTTAGTCACAACCTGGGTCAACTTTTGACCTAAACAGTTTCTAAGTCAAACTAAGTTTAGTGGTTTATTGAGAAGGTTGTGGATTTTTTTCGTATCGAAGTACGATAAACTGAAAAAAGTTCTTTTTATATTTCACGGTAGGCGACCAGGGTTGCCGGTAATGCGAATAAGAACACTAGAGTTAAGGTATGGAGTAGATAAAATCCGGGTTACATGTGTTTCATAGCGAGCTGAATCTCGGAAGTGGCAAATATCCATACAAGATGTATACCGCAAGCTACTCTTCATGCCAAGAATATTTTGATTAAATGAAAGTTTACATTGTCGCAAGGGTGTATATATATATATGTAGGGGGAAAATTCACACACAAAAAAAAAAAAAACAAAAGACGAAGACAAGTGGTGTAGACAACAAACAGATGTATTAGTTTAACGCTCGGGAAGAGAAAAAGTCTTTAACATTTCGAGCCTACGCTCTTCCACAGAAAGGAACACAGAAAGAAACAGGGAGAGAAAATAAAGATGTAGTAGCTAGCGATCTATCATGGCGAATGTATGTATGTATGTGTGTGTGTATGTGTGTGTGTGTGTGTGTGTGTGTGTGTGTTTGATTGCTATAATGTTAGTGTCTGACGTGATATAGTAGCTGTGCTAGTTTTTCTATGATTTTTAATAATGAATGAGCCTAGTATCTTGTCAATGTGAGGAGTTTTACCAGAATTTATTAAAGCACGTGTGATTGCCAATATCTAAAATCACTAATCCACATTCAACATCTTTGTTAGTTCTATTTGTCAAAGTCTTTACAGATAATGTTAGTGGTTCTCAAACAGCACGCCGCAATGGGTATCTAAGTACATCGCTGAGTTTTGAAAGTGTAACTGAAATTTTTAGAAAATCAAAATAATGCTTGAGGGCCCTGATAAACTCATTATTCATAATTTTCGTTATTCACAAGGATAATTAAATGTTTCTGATATAGGAACAAAGCCAAAAATTCGTGAGAGGGTGAATCTACTACACCGGTTCTAGTATATGAATGGCACTTTTTTTATCGACTCCAAAAAGATGGAAAGAAAAATTGACCTCTGCGAGTTTTTGAACTCAGGAAATGAAGAACTGGAAGATATACCGCAGAGAACTTCTCCCGATGCCTGAACGATCCTGGCAGCTCGCCACATTGTACGGGAGCGTTCTTAATATAACGAAGAAATAGTTTTCTAAATATTTTTTCTTACTTTTTTAACTTAAAAACAAATGTTTTTTTTTCCACCTCGTTATAAGTGCGCCGGTATTTTATTTTCTGCATAGAAATGCACTGGTCTAGATATTGGAACGGCTTAAACTTCTTTGAGTTTCCTGCTTTCAGGGAAATAATTTCAGAGAAATATTTTCAGTTGTTAGTGCAACATCTATAAACAGTTTTTAAAAGTATGTAGTAAGTACCATCTTCCTGTACTTGTTTGTATATAGAATAATTGATTTAGATTAGTGGTTCTCAACCATTTATTGCCTATGTACCCCTTTAATTCATGCTTTACTCAAGTGGATCTACATAGCCATTCGCTGTATTAATAAAAAACTCCTACTGTATTAATATAATTATTATTAGGAATTGTATACAAAAATTAAAATATTTTGTGTATTGTTGAAGTATAAGCAATTTATTGCACATCAATTTTAACAAAATATTGTACGGATCCCTGTTGAAAACCATTGAGTTAGATATTGGAAAATCTTAATCTTGGATTTTTCTAGATTTCCAAGGAAATAATGTCATTGATATATTTTCGGTGAAATATTTTCGGTTGTTGGTAGTGCAACATCTATAAACAGCCTTTTAGAATATGTTGTTTTAGCACTAACTAATATCAAGGCAGCCTTCCTGTATCATTCTGTCTGTATGAATACCATTTCCTATAATATCGCCACCCTATAATTGTTAGACACTGTCTGCGACATATGCCTATAACATCTGTTTTCTGTGTCAGTATTCTGGGAGTGAAGCATCTTCCACCCAACATAGCTTCAATTTCTGTTGTGTCTGCCGATTTATTCAGGTTTGCCAAGACTTTACTTTCCTTCCATATCTCTTCTCCTCATCTTTCTTCTCTTTCTTACCAAATCTTGCGTTTAATAATTGTTTCTGGCGTAGGCGCAAGGTTACAAATTTTGTGGCATGTGGTTCATCGATTAAAATGACTCTAGTGACTGGTACTTTAAGTAATTCACTTCAGACAGATGTAAGGTAGAGCTGAAGTCGGTGAGATTTGTAACCTTGTGGTTTCGGGTTCAATCCTAATCCGCGGCACCTTGGGCAAGTGTTGATTACTATAGTTCCAGACCGACTAATGCCAACCCACCACCCTAATAATTATGTAGGTACAAGACCAGAAAAGTTGTTTGGGTGATAGTAGGTTAAGGTGGGTGGTAAAAAGCTTGCTTTCCAATCCATGTGATTACGGGTTCAGTCCCAATGCGTGACACCTCGGGTAAGTGTCTTCTATTATAACTTCGAGCCGACCGAAGCTTTGTGGGTGGATTTGGTAGACAGAAACTGAAAGAAGCCCGTCGTGTGTTTATATACAGGGTAATTCAAAAGTCTTCATACGTAGGAAAAATTATTTTTTTATAAGAGACAGTTTATAAGATTCCTAGATCCCCTGATCTGACCCCTGTTTATTTCTATCTTTGGGGGCATTTGAAAGGCATGGTGTATCGCGGAAAGATAAAAGACATAAATCATTTGAAGGAACGCATCACCAACTCATTTGCACACGTATCACCAGATGTGCTATTCCGAGTTCACAATGAGTGGGGTAAACGCATTGCCATGTGTGTTCAAAACATGGTAACTATATAGAGCCTGTTAAATAAAAAAAACTGTTCTTATAAACTGTTTATTATAAAAAGATAAATTGCTCCTATGTATGGCAACTTTTGAATCACCCTGTATATATATGTATGTATGTGCGTGTGTCTGTGTTCGTGTTTGTCCACCATCAACACCCGGTGTTGGTGGCTTTACGTCCCGTAACTTAGCGATCCCAGAACTTGACATAGGGCAGAGCTGATGGTGTCTTCAGCGCTTAACAAGCCTCATATCTTTTTCTTTTTATTTGGTCGGCAGAGTCAGATGTTATATTTTGAGTGGTGAGCGTTCTGCAATCTAAGTAGCTTCCTAGTTCTTCTATCAAATTCCTGTAGGCTTCACTTTGTCCAATTTAGCAAAAGAGCAGAATATCTTAATACTGGTATGACTCGCGAATACGCAACTTTGATAACATTTCCTCCATCTGGTTTTGTTTCGAGCACTTTCTTAACCCTTCTGACATTTTCTCTCTCATTTCTCCTTCCATTATCTTATCGTCCTCCTGTATCCTTAGGTACTTGTATCCCTGATCATTTCTCAGAGATCTAATGGTATCTTGTGATAATTTTATACCAGCAGAATTTAATCTTTCAGAACTCTTCATAATTAAAACTGAACAGTTCTATATCTCAAACTGCATATCAATATCTTTGTTAAATATTCTTACTGCTTGGATCAGAGAGACGAAGTGGTTTTCATTTTTGGCGAACAGTTTCAGGTCACCCATATAGAGCAGATGATATATTTTTATGCTGGTTTTGGCATACTTTTAGGCGAACTTGGTTTTCTCATTATGCTGGCCAGAGTAAATTTAATTTACAGGCGTAAAAGCAATAACTTTATGGATAAACACTAAAATTGAAATTCTTAATGCATCTTACCTGTTTGATTTGATTTGTTACTAGAATTATCCCAGATGGCAACCGACAAAAATTTTGCCATTTTTAAAGATGAGGTACATTAATTTGAATTAATTAAAATACAGGTATAATCGCTACAAGATTTTGTTCTTTCGGTAAATATTTCGTACCTCGGTGTGAAATAATTTTTTTCAACAGTTTTTTTTCGGGTGCATTCAACGTATCTCACCTCCAAACCCGCCGTGAGTCACTTTTTTCAGGAGGAAAAAGTGGGAGGGGTGGTGGGAACCTCGAAGTTTCCCACCAAAGGAGTTTTGCTTCGCGCGTCTTTTTTCCCCAGATTATTTTGCATACTTTCAACGAATGTGACATAGAAATCACGCGTAAACGGCTCCTTTTTCTAGAAAAAGAAAAATTTGGCTACTATTTCTAGCATATTCCATATAACATCGGATTCTTTAATTTACGAGATAAAGTAATTTGTTGATCGTAATCAAAATTCAGAGATGCATCGATACACCAAAATTGAAAGCAATCTGAGCAAAATTAAAGGGGGCTCATTTTGCGAATAACAAAGACTAGATCCCCTATCTCTTCGACTAAAATCGCTTCAAGGCGGTGTCCAAGCATGGCCGCAATCCAATGACTGAAAAAAGTAAAAGGTAAAAGAAGGTAGCTCAAAGACTACAGGTTTAAAGAATGTATAGATGAGTGAGAGAGAAAGAGAGAGAGGAAAGAAGTTAGAGGAAAGAGTAAGAGGAAGAAGAGGCATCAAACTATCGAACGGTGGGTTAATAGCATGTCAGAGGCCAGATGTGTGTGTGTGTGTGTGTGTGTGTGTGCGCACGCATGCTCGTATGCATGTGCATGCGTGTGCCTGTTTGTGTGTTTGCATATGTGCCTGCATGTGCGTAGAAATAGAGATTAAAACAAAATACTAAGAGTAATATCAGACTGGAAGGCGCTAAAAGCTTTAGGAGTTCTGTAAGTTTATAAACGTAACATGTACATATAATTTATTTATTTATTTATTTATTTATTTGTCTATCTTCTATTCGAATTTATGAACAACAGCGACGATAGACACACAGCTTTTATAACGGACCACTTACTGGTTTCTGGCATTTCTAATTAAGGAGTGTCTTAATTCGGGAAACTTCGTTCGATATACGGTGAAACATATGTACACATACACACACGCACACCCGCATATGTATCTTTTATCTTTTACTTGTTTCAGTCATTGGACTGCGACCATGCTGGGGCATCACCTTGAACAGTTTGATCGAACGAAATGCCCTGAGTACATATTTTTCGAAATCTGTTACTTATTCTGTTTGTCCTTTTTGCTAAACTACTACGCTCTGGGAACGTAAACAAACCAACAACGTTTGTCAAGCTGTGCTTGGACGGAGACAGATACAAACATAGAGATACACGCACACACACACATATTTATACGACGAGCTTCTTCACAGTTTCCGTTTATCAAATTCACTTGGCTAAAGGCAACTGAAGAAGACACATGTCCAAAGTGCAGTGCAATGGGATTGAATCCGGAACCACGTTGTTGAAAAGAGACCTTCTTAACCAATACCTGCGCCCAATGCCGTTTTTGTTTTTCATCGACCGCGGAAAGATGAAAAGCAAAGTCAACCTTGTTTGAATTTGAACTTAGAGTGACACGACTAAGTATTGCAAAATATTTTGTTCGTTAATCTAGTGATCTGCTAATCCAAGGTCCCATTTTACCCCTCTTTTACTTGTTCCAGTCATTGGACTACGGCCTTTCTAGGGCACTGCCTTGAAGAGTTTAGTCGGACAAATCATCTCCAGTACTTATTTTTTAAAGTTTGGTCCTTATTATATCCGTCAGTTTTGCTGAACCACTAGATAACGGGGACGTAAATAAACCAACATCGGTTGTCAAGCGGTGGTAGACTGACAAACAAAAGCACAAAGATACACTCACACAAACATAAACACACATACACACACACACACACACACACACATACACACGTATGTATGTATATATATATATGTGTATATATATAAGGATAAAATTAAATAGAGCGATACAATTGACAATCCAATAATTTATTTATATTATAATATAACATAATATACTATGAATATAATATAACATAATATAACATAGACAATTATTTAAACATTAAAAAACCATCAATTTGGTTCGACTTATATAAAGATTTGATCTTTAAGGAAAAGGTTCAAGTTCTTCTTTTTCTAAAGAGTTGTAAGTTAAGTTAAACTGTAAGTTTTCAAGACTTGTAATAAATAATGTTGTTTAAATTCTGTCTGAGGTGGTCGAAATTTTAGTCGGTAGATTGTAAATCTATTCATAAGTATTTTACTTTCTCGTGGTTTGATATATAAACAATTCCCTTATATATAAGTCTCATCAGAGCCAGAGTTTAAAGATAGGCTTCCACACAGTTTGCGTCTATCAAATCCATTCACAAGGCATTGATCGGTCCGTGGCTTTAAGTAGAAGATAGTTGTCAAGCATAATTATCACAACGAAAAAGAATTATTCGGTAACACATTTATAGCGAGTCAGAATCGAAACTTTAGTAGGAATAAGTTGTTCTTTAGAAACATTAGACATATTACATGTTCAAGTACTGTCCATTATGGCAGTCCATTATCCTTCTGATAGACTTGGGAAATCGAAAACTACTTTATTGATTACAAATGGAAATACTCAAATATCCTTCATATTTACTGGAATTACCAAAGTTTCTATTTGGAGAGAAAACTTTATCGTATCACAGACAGTGTGTGACTCAAACGTTGCTTCAGTCAGAATTTCCATCTGCAGGCGAAATGATAAATTTCTTATAGATTATAGAAACGAAGAGGAAACATTGACAAGATATCTAGCTGTTGACATTCCTCCGGTGAAATATTACCCAGATTCTATCCCCGCAGCAGAATTTCATTGACACTTAGGCTTTATTTATTTTTATCTCCATATTTCAGATATGAATGATTATGTTAGATTGCCAACAGATACACATGCATTCCTTTTCTTTGAATAATAACAACACATAATAATAATAATAATAATAATAATAATAATAATAATAATAATAATAATGATAATAATGATAATGAAACAAATAAAAAATCGTTGGAACATGTAAATACAATGAAACAAACTCAGATCTTCAGCTAATGTTCGTCTTCATGTTTCAATAAACGTGCATACATACATACGTACGTACATACATACATACACACATACATACATACATACATACATACGTACGTACGTACGTACATATGCGCATACATGTATATGTACATACATAGAGTGTCATGCCACTCACATCGGCGTAGTTATACGGGCAACTCTTAGAACCAGGAAAAACATATGAAAAACTCACAGACATACACGCACGCACACATACAAGCGCGCGTTATGATGGAAAATGACGACCGATTATCATCACATGCTCCAAAAATGTCTACATGGTACTACCTTTCATTGAAACTGACATAGTATCCCACTAGTTCCAATACTATCTTTAGGAAGGATTTTCCTTCATATTTTCGTACAACCCCACTTCCCCGAATCAGAGTGTATCCACACCTTTAATAAAGAATACTGATGGGATGTTCACGTAAGACAGCATTCTGGTGCAAACAACAAATTTGATATTGTATGGAAGAAGGAACAAAAGTGATCTCCTTGTAGAGGCTGTCAGCTCAGTGAATGTGAATGCCTCGTCTAAAGTTTTGGAAAAAAGAACATCTGTGGTGAACTAACGTGAACTTGCAATTCGAATATCTTGACTCTATATTCTCGTTTGCATCTTTTATCAGAGATGCATTGGGATATGTCACAACAAATTTGCATAAAAGCCTCTAAACGTTGGATTTTTCCTAGAAAGACTAAAGATTAAATCTCATCTGTCAAATTTAATTGATTAGTGGTGCAGCAAAAATTTGCAAAAAATTCAAAAGATTCTCGATTTAAGTTTCCTAAGAGATGAACATTGTACCCACAATCACATATGTGCATGCAGTATGCACGCACATACATAAAATGTTACCACACAACAGCAATTCTAACAAAATATAGTATATACTCATAAAACGAATGCAAGCACATTCACACATACACCCACAAATATGTACACATTAACTTCTGCTCACATATTCACATATCCCACGAACTGTTTTATCTCAAACAAAGGACTTCCGTCTTGAATTCTGCAGACAGGAACTTAAGTATATCGCAAAATATTGACAAAACAAATTGCGATGTCAAAGCGCAGACAAATCTTATAACTAAAAATGAAAACATTGACTTGGCAAAATTATGAGCCCATTGTTTGTCTAAACATTATTTATATACTTTACAGAAGCTGTGTCAACCACTTTCTCATAAACCATTAAGCAATGGCGATCAATGAGTAGGCGAATAAAAAGAAAGTGGTTTGGGGATGTGCCAAATAACTTTTTATAAATAATCTTTGTTGTCATAGACCTTTTATCCCGATAAATCACCACAGATACAATAATCGGCATAAATGCAATTAACTTTTGAATATGAATAACGTAAAGGTCAGCTATTCTTTCAGGATAATAAGGCTTCCCAGTTCTAATCCTACAACTAAAAATATCCGACCAGCCAGCCACGATATCATCAATAACAACAATCTCACAACTTCAGAAACTTTTCATTCTTCCCATATAGATTGTTGTGCCTCTCTAAAGCAGCGTTATAGAGAACAGCTATAATACCTCCGGATGGTATTGAGAATAATTGTACAATGCTCATCGCAAACACATCTAAAAGTCGAAACAATTAACATTTGCAGTTATTCAAGTCGTGAGGCGAAGAGAGCTCCAATTCTTTCTTCTACTTTATTTCGAAAATAAACAACTGTAGATCTTAACACATCTCAATGATCAGGAACATCATGAGCAAGGTTATTGTGTATAACAACTGAGACATTCCAAAATAGTCAGTGATATTTTTAAACAGGGAGTCCGAGGTACTGTCCATCTGATGTCTTTACAAGCAAATCCTTTGAACCGTCCGAGAGAGTTGTCAATCTGTATAGACATCAGAGACGACACATCATAATCATTGCAGAAAATCCTCTTCCCCAGACACTAGTGTGTTAAATCTGATTACAGTTCTCTACAGTACAGTAAGGCACCACTAACAGTAGCAGTAACAGAAGCAACCTGATTTGCATGTCTGCAACACGAACTACAACCTAACCACCATTCTGGACGAATGAGAATCGGTATACTAGGGACTTTGACATTTCCCAGTTCATTACTCCATTTCATTACATTATTGCCTGAACAAGGACAAATAAGGTGAAACTCCGAGTAGTAACGAAGGAATCATTAATGGATTAATGTATTCTGAAACACACCCACACCCACACACATGTATGTATGTATGTATGCATGGTATATATGTATGTATGTATGTATGTATGTATGCATGCATGTATGTATGTATGTGTGTATATATATGCATGCATGTATGTATGTATGTATGTATGTATGTATGTATGCATGGTATATATGTATGTATGTATGTATGCATGGTATATATGTATGTATGTATGCATGGTATATATGTATGTATGTATGTATGTATGTATGTATGTATGCATGCATGTATGTATGTGTGTATATATATGCATGCATGTATGTATGTATGTATGTATGTATGTATGTATGTATGATTGTATGTATGTATACATATATGTATGTATGAATACGTAAGTATGTATCTATGTCAACTTCTGTAGGCAGACGTGCATAATAATTTAGCTGCCAATCATAACTGAAGCGTCTGTCAGCATTGGTATCGGGAATAATTCATAAAGAATTCATCATTCAAATGTTGCTTCCTGTAAGTGACAAATGAAGAATAAATCAGGATTTCTTTAGAATATTAATGAAAGACAAACGACGACATATCGTAGATTCAGTAGAAAGTGGGATAAAAATACCTTGCGATATTTAGCTACGTCTCTCTGCTTCTCGAGGTTCAAATCACGCCGAGGTCGACTTTAACCATTTCCCGTGCGGCATGGGGAGGTGTATCAATAAAATAGAGTACAAGTCAAGTACTGGGGTCGTGTAATAGGTTATGCTCTTCCGACTAAATTTGAGGCTTTGTACTTTTGTCAGAAATCAATATTGGTTTCAAATTTTGGCACAAGGCAGGAGTAAATCGATTATATCGAACCCAGTGATCAACAGGTACTTATTTCGTCAGATATCAATATTTATGAGAGATTTCAAGCAGCGAGCTGGCAGAATCGTTAGCACGCCGGGCAAAATGCTTAGCGGCATTTCGTCCATCTTTATGTTGTGAGTTCAAATTGCGTCGAGGTCGACGTTGCCTTTCGTCTTCACAAGGTCGATAAAATAAGTACCAGTTAAGCACTAGGATCGAAGTAATCAACTCATTCCCTTTCTCCGAAATTGCAGGCCTTGTGCCAAAAGTTGAAACCAGTATTAACAACATATTTATTTCTGGAAAGATGCCAAAGGGATATCTTTTGTTTTAGCCATTTGACTGATGCCATGCTGGAGCATTGCTTTGAAGGGTTCTAGTCGAACAAATCGACTTCAGTGCTTACGTTTTTTTTTATAACCTGATATATAATTTTTGAGCGTCACCGCCTCCATCGCCGCGGCCTTCACTGCCGCCGCCGCCTCCACCACCACCGCCTCCTCCACCGCCGCCGCTGCCATCGCCGCCGCTGCCATCGCCGCCGCTGCCATCGCCGCCGCTGCCATCGCCGCCGCTGCCATCGCCGCCGCTGCCATCGCCGCCGCTGCCATCGCCACCGCTGCCATCGCCGCCGCTGCCATCGCCGCCGCTGCCATCGCCGCCGCTGCCATCGCCGCCGCTGCCATCGCCACCGCTGCCATCGCCTCCATCACCGCCGCCACCGCCGCCGCCGCAGCCGCCGCCGCCGCCGCAGCCGCCGCCGCCGCCGCCGCCGCCGCCGCCGCCGCCGCCGCCGCCGCCGCCATCGCTGCCGCCATCGCTGCCGCCACCGCTGCCGCCACCGCTGCCGCCGCCGCTGCCGCCGCCACCGCCTCCACCACGACCGCTGCTGCCGACACCTCCATCACCGCCTCCACCGCCGTCTCCACCGCCGGTGCGTCACGGTTAGGGTTGAGATGGTACCGCATTCTTATGAAACGTCTGTTCGGGAGAGAGAGAGAGAGAGAGAGAGAGAGAGAGAGAGAGAGAGAGAGAGAGAGAAAGAGAGGGGGAGACAGATAGACAGATATACGGGATCAAGTTGGTCAGTTGGCATTTGGGATTTGATCTACGAACGTAAAGAGCCGGAAGAAATGTCGCTAGTCATTTTGTACAATGCGCAAACGATTCTACCATCTAGCCGCCTCAGTTAACCACTAAATTACACACACACACATGCCCCTCTCCCACTCACGCACAATATATATTATGATAAAGATACAGACAAGACAACTTACATTTTCTAATTAACACATAAATGTACTTTATTAGCGACTTCTAAATTTGGCACATTGCCATAAATTTGTACTACTGTTTGAATGCTGCATATCGGCTTCTCTCGGCAAGATTTGAATTAAAGGGGCATAATTAAATATGACTTCCGTTTCAGTCACCCAATATCTTAAAAATGTATATATTAGCACTGTTAGTCATTCTTCATGAAGTAAAAAAATTCATGGTTATGTGGTTGTGTAACATGATACTGTGGCTGTTTACGAAGCTTTTTAATGTTGTAATAGTAGCCAACCAGGAAGAAATATATGAAACCAGTGGGGTTAGGTCCGATTTCATTCTGTTTCTCATTAATTTTCTCTTTTCATATATTGAAAATAAGGCGCTGCGCTGGAAGAATCGTTAGCACGCCGGGCAGGATGCTTAGTGGCATTTCGTCTGTTTTTCCGTTCTGAGTTCAAATTCCGCCGAGGTCGACTTTGCCTTTCATCCTTTCTGGGTCGACAAATTAAGTACAAGGCCTTGTCCCTTAAGTAGAAAGGATTATATACTGCAAAATAAGGCGGTGAGCTGCAAAATCGTTAGCACGCCGGGCAAAATGCTTAGTGGTATTTCGTCCGTTTTTTCCGTCCCGTGTTCAATTTCCACCAATGTCTCTTTTGCCTTTCATCTTTTTGGGGTCGATGAAATAAGTAGCTGTTGGCCAATGAGGTCGATGTAATCGATTAGCTCACTCCACACAAAATTTTAGGTCTTGTGCCTATAGTAGAAAGGTTATATATATATATATATATATATATATATATATATATATATATATATATAAATTATAATACAGGGTATCAAGAGATACCACCACGCTGAAAAAATAGCAGTCAAATCATGACTCCAAAACCACAATAAATGTCCGCAAGGCACGATTAGCGAAGACGAAGACCAAATAAACCAGTAAAAATAATAAGATAATTTCAAATCCTGGATTTCTGGCTTTGCATAAATGCTTTGCCTTCATCAGTGAAATATACTCAAGTACATAAATACAAATACATGCATATAAACAGTATACTTACATATACGGACGTATACATACATATATATGCACGTATGCACACGACTAGCTTAAATAGCCCGCCTAAACAACTTCTCGTGCGATCCCGGACAGGATCTCTTCGCTAATCGTGCCTTGCGGACATTTATTGTGGTTTTGGAGTCAGGATTTGACTGCTATTTTTTCAGCGTGGTGGTATCTCTTGATACCCTGTATTATAATTTTAAATAATTATTACCTTTGATGGTTTTTATTCCCATGCTGACCACTTGATAAGATCAATATTTTAAATACCGATCTTATCCTTATTTATATAAATATATATATATATATATATATTTCGCCATGATAGATCGTTGACCACTACATTTATTTTTTTTTCTCCTTGTTTCTCTCCTTATTTCTTTCTGTGTTCCCTTCAGTTGAAGAGCGTAGGCTCGAAACGTCAAAGACTTTCTCTATTCCCGAGCGTTAAACTAATACATCCATTTGTTGTTTACACCACCTGTCTTCGTCTGTTGTTTTTTTTCGTAAATTCTCCCATATATATATATATATATATATAAATATATATATATATATCATTGCTATTATGGAAAAGTGTTGTAAGCCCAAAACGTTGCTTTTTCAGAAAGCGAAAAAATAGTTTCACCATTCCATTTCTTTTTACATTAGTAACAGTTTCAGCTTAACAATAATACTTTGTTGGGTGCATAAAATCGTAACTCCATGCATGTATGATGTTTTCAGTCAAAAATATTTGTGCAAAACTGTCGTATGTGGGACTTACTACACCTTTGAAAAAATGCTAAACCGTTGTACTAAACTTTGACAATTTTTGATGTCTTGGCATCTGAAGTAGCTGGAGATAAAATAGTTTGACCAAAAGAACTGGCTATTGCAAGCAAAATTAAATATTGAAAAAAACCCCCCAAAAAACCGCATTTGGCTAAATTTGGACAGATCTAACAGAATAGCTAGCACGCCAGACAAAATGTTTAGCGGCATTTCGTCCGGCTGAATGTCCTGAGTTCAAATTCAGCCGAGGTTGACTTCTGTTTTCATCTTTTCAGGTCAATAAAATTAGTACTAGCTGAGCACTGAAGTTGATGTAATTGGCTAGTCCCCTTCACACAAAATCTCAGGCCTTGTGCCTATATGTAGAAAGGGTTTCAACTTTACGCAACAAAATTGTAGAAGTTAACAGCGTATTGTTAGTTGTGTGTTTCCTGTATGAATGTGAAACGCACACACTCGCGCATACATGATGTGCTTGAAAGTAAACAAAATTACTTCTATTTTCAATGAAATTTAATCTCTATGGCAATAGCTGTGTAAGCTAAAAAAAAAATAGTATTTTTATCACATTTACATGAAGGAAGTGCAAACTTTCCATTAGTAAAATGCGATGCCAAATCTGAACGTTATCAGAATCACTGTGGAAGGAAGTTGAAAGAATGCTACATGAATAAAAACAAAATAATCATTACTGTTTAAGCAAGGTTACCTTGTCACTGATGGTAGCAAAAGTGACATTCAAATCACTTTGTCTATTATATATATATATATATGTATAGGCAGGTAGGAGTTGTTTCTTATCTTTGTAAATTTTTATCGTGTCTCGTTTTTGTAGTTTTCGCAACATTTATGTCATCTTTAAAAGAAGCTTCCTGAAGAGAGAAAGAGATAAGCAACTCCGAAACTATTAAAGGGAAGAGATACAGTGTGTGTGTGTGTGTGTGTGAAAGAGAGAGAGAGAGAGAGAGAGAGAGAGAGAACAAGCGTAAAGATATAGAGGATGTTTGAAATTAATGAGAGATATGAAACATGATAGATGCAGTCAGAGATATACAGATACAACACGCACGCGCACAGATACCCGCCACCTCCTTTCTAGTATAGGTAGCTATTTTACCGACTTCGAAAGAATGAAAGGCAAATTCGAACTTGATGGTATTTGAACTCAGAACGTTTAGCCAAAAGAATAGCTGGTATGCATTTGTGTCCAGCGCGGTATCGATTCTGCCAGCTCACCGTCTTGAACACACGTGTATTATTTAGTTAAATGGACAGAATGTTGACAGAGAAGTAAATGATGTGAGACAAATAACAGCAAATCAAAATATATGTATATATGTGTATATCTACACACACAGACGCAGACACATATATCCACACACATATATATATATGTGTTTCCGTCTATATGTATTTGTATTTGTATGTATGTACATATATATATATATATATATATATATATATATATATATATATATGTGTGTGTGTGTGTGTGTGCGTGTGTGGGGGTGTATAATTATGTGTGTGGATGTGTGTGCTTGTGTGTGTTGAAATGTGTTTGAATAACAAAATGCTGAGGAATGTATATCATTTTAAGTGGTTCATCATGGGCCACACAATGTTATGTGAGAATATTTATAGCAACAACCCAGTTACAGTTCTGAGGCTCCCGTCCCCTATTTCAACAAACTCACCTATATACCAACCAACCAGCCAGCCATCGACAAATATTGCATTACCCTTTAGATAACACAATAAAAGTTAGAGGGCTCAGTTGAAAGTGTTTGTATTTTTAGAATGGCATAATACTCGCAGTGTTTTTAGTTGTTCTTGGTGTTTGCTTGGAGGTGATTTTGTGTTGCGATAACGTTTGTGGTTGTTGAAGTCTGTCGCAGCAACTAACTGTGTCCTTTCCATGCAAAGACTGGGAGAGAAATTTTGCAAGAAGAAATGGTATTTGAAGGGTGCTGTGATATTTTTTGTTTTGTTTTTGAGGTGGACTCGTCAAATATTCGCGTGCCTCTTCTTGGCTCTCAGAGCCATGGAACAATGTACCGGTTGAACTCTGCTCTACTTTAGTAGACCCTGAGGACATGTTCAGTAGATGAGGCAGAGCAACTGTTGCTCCCTGATAGAGTCCACCGCCCGAGACTGAAATTTAGTTCGAGTTCGAAGAGGAGGAGGCGGGAGGAGGAAATCAAGGGAATTTAATCAGTGAGTTATACCGTTAGCATCTTTAAATAAACGAGAACTTTCCCGGCTTAATCCCCTCTTGTTTCCTTTACAAATTTTCCAGTAGAATCGTTAGAACGTTGGAAAAATGCTTTGCGGCATTTCTTTTGAATCTTTATATTCTGAGTTCAAATCTCATCGAGGTCAACTCCGTCTTTCATCTCTCAAAGGTCGGTGAAATAAAGTACCAGTATTATTGGATTTGTACCTAAATTAGAAACCATTTTGTTAGTCTATAGAATGTATGAAAACAAGATAGCAATTTTTATAATTATCCATACTTCCTTTTCTCCAGTAAGTAATATCTACGATAAACACACACACACACACACACACACACACACACACGATTCTTCAATTCTTATATTCAACTTTAGTTTATCATTGAACTGCATCCAAATTATTACTTTTATAAATAGTTTTCTCTCGAAACTTCCTCCGTTCACATCGTACAAGAGTCATTGAGGATGTTAAATACGCAGGCCGGGAAGATTTTCTTCTACTTCGAAACCCATCATTACACATCGTTTAGTGAGCATAATTTCTATTTCTTACATTGGTTCCCATAATATATTCTACATCAACCGTTGCAATCGACGAACATTATATTTAAGAAGTTCAGCAGTTTTTTATGATACTCAATTACTCTGCAAACACCGTACATCATTAGTTTGTTTTCATAGTTTTATCGTTCTTTCCCATTTCCTTATGCTTTCATTTTACTGTGTTCTTATTTCTAACTTCTGTTTATCAAGACTATATTTTTCTTTCGTTTACTGTGCCATATCTTTCTTCTCAAGACTTTCTACAAATTCCCGTTTTATTTACTCTTTATGCATTATTCCCCACTCATTCTCTTCTCCTCTTCATATAACTCTCTATCACCATCACTTTTTTCCACTTTGTTCCATATTCCTTCCATTAGTATTTATCTTCAGATACCCATTCCCATACCATTTCATTCTCTCCTAGCTACCATCTTGTTACTTATCACATGCCTGCCAAGCATTTGCTTTCCTTATCTTCTTCATCCAACATAATGGTCCTCAACATTTTTTTTCCCAATCTTCGCCCTCTGGAAACTTTTTGCAAATTCTGTTTCCAGATAACTCTCTCCACACAAAACAGTGAAATACTAAAACGACATTTTAAACTCACTTTTTTATTTAATGAGGTACTTGAAACCGATGTTTCTTTTTTTCCTATTTTCTTTTGTTACTAAAAATGCAATTTTCGGTTTAATGTCGCTGAGTTTAAGTGATACCTCGCCCCTTTTGCACACATCCAATTTGTCTCAACTAAATAGCATAATAGAAAATAGACAATTATTTCTGAAATATCGGTCGACAACTTTGAATATAGTGTTTTACAGACTTTTAATGATCAATTTTGATGGATAATTCAAAAATAATTTTACTCCTTGTCTGAATAAATTTCGACCCACTTTCAGTGAAATATTCTCCTATTTTCACCCCAAAGAAGTTCATCTCCATCACAAGGGAAATAAAATAGTTATATTAAGAAACCCTGTTGTAATACACTATATCATATATGCTTCTTCTCTATTTAATATTTCGCTAAAGCTACTGATCTCCAGTTATTAATTTAAGCTTGGTCTTGTTATTTAATCCTTCTGCAGGTCATTCGTATCCCTACTCTACCCTTTTCTGTTTTCTTTTTACGTTCTCTATATTTTTTACTTCTACATCTAAGCTCTTTATTACGAGCTGATGAAGAAACCTCTATATGGTCGCTCGACTGGTCAAAAATAGTAGACGAATCTTCTTCAAACCATCTTAAAACAAGTCATTTTGGATAACATAGTCTGCTGTACACTATCTATGTGTCACGCTGTTCATAGGCTGACTGTCTTTGATCCATATTTACTTGATCAGAGCCGACTCGAGGCTCAACAACGTCAAGAACAACAATCTCTTAAACTACAACCAGTTCCACTTAACCATTTTAGTTAACAATCAACAAGTCTTCATATTCTAGTTTCTGATTAGTTAATTTTCTAATTAGTTAATTTTCTAATTAGTTAATTTAACTTTTAGTTTTCATAAATATCCCCCAAAGCGGCGAACTAGCAAAACCGGTAGCGCGCCGGACAAAATGCTAAGCGGTATTTCTTCTAGCTCTTTTCATACTGAGGTCGACTTTTCCTTTTTATCCCTTCGGGTCATAACATATGTACTAGTAGAGCACCAGGTTCGATGTAACTGACTGGTCCCCTCTTCCAAAATTCCAGGCCTTGTATTTATAAGTAGAAAGAATTCTCACAAATAGTCCACCTATATTGTTTTCAAATTTAAGGGCAAGGCCAACAATTTATGGGAGGGGATAAGTCGACTACATCGTCCCGCAGTTCTCAACTGGTACTTATTTTATCGACCCCGAAAGGATGAAAGGCAAAATCGATACCGGTGGGATTTGAATTCAGAACGTAAAATCAGAGGAAATGCCGCTAAATATTTTGTTCGAAGCGGTATCAATTCTGCCAGCTCACCGCCTTAAATTTTGCCTTCATTAAAACATTTGGTTGCATAGACTTGACTTTTTGTACATGCCGTCTGCTAATTATGGGCAATGCGATTATTACGTAATTCCGGGCTCCCAGTAACAGCTGTCGAGTTAAAAATGCTATGCATTCTCGCCTAGTATTCCGTATTTTTTATGTTCCATGTAAATGGGAATTTATTTGTCTATATATATAAATATCTGTATTCATGTACATATGTGTTTTTATTTCCCGAATATATTTAGTTTTTTGTATCTATACATACATACATACATACACACATACATACACACATACATACATACATACATACATACGTATATGTGTGTGTGTGTGTGAGCGCACCGCTTGTACATCTGATGAATTACCTTTTATGCAAGCATTACATGTTAAGTAAAGTAGATCAGACTTTTACAAGCGGAGTCTGTTTTTGATTTTACGAACGAACTTCTCTGATACGATTCATAAATTTATAAGTAGATTAAAGCAGATTGAAAAAGTATTTAGGCTTGACCCCCGTGATGTTGATCAGTGGCATGTAATCCATTCTCTGGGATTCAAGAGGGAATTAAAATACGTGACTTCTCCGTGGAGATAATAAACGAAAGAAAATATGTACATATCATTACAGAAGCACGCTTTTGTAACTCTATTACCGCCATTGCATCCTTCATTTTTTAACATGTTTGTTGTTTGTGACATTATACTACTCACATTTTCGGTACCAGATTACAAAATAAATAAATAAATAAATAAAATGTATACATGCTTAATATAAAATAAAAATGAAACGATATAAAAAAAATTCGCTATAAGACTGCTCTTATCATATCTCGTATTACTGATTACCGAGATCCTGACATTACTGAAAATGTAATACAAATAGCAATAGCTGGGAAGATTACATTTAATATGGTATACCAAAAGAGAAATCTCTTAAATCTAAGAATTCTGCTTCCACTCTTCATATAAAAACAAAAATAAATATAGCCATCCATCTTCGCCCAATATTCCTTGGAGGGTCGTGGTGAGTCCTCAAGCATCTCCTTCACAAGGTCCTATCAGAAACAACTGCCATCAGACTTTCTTGTTTGATTCCCAAACATGATTAACTGAGGTTATGGATATTATCCACTCATCTCATCTTGGTCTACACCTAGGTCTACTACCTGGTGACCCGGCTGGAATAATCCGTTTGGCGATTCTTTCCTCCGATATTCTAATCGAATGGAATCTCTCTGAAGGATCTCTAAAATAACGTTACTCCACACGGTGCGTAGCTCGGGGACCAGGGTGTCTTTTCAGGTTGAGCCCTGCTTCTCTGTATTGAATGCTCATAGCTTCAGTACTTCAGACATGTGATCAGAATATCACAGGAAAGAATTCCCCGATGGATTCTTCTCACCGAGCTAACTGCAGGAGACCTAGGAGTAGAAAAACGTTGGCAGAATCGTTAGAGCTTCGGAAAAATTGTTTTGCGGTATTCTTTCCGGCTTTTAAACTAATGATTTCAAACCCCACTGAAGCCAACTTTGTCTTTCATATCTTCCGCCGCGATACATATAATAAAACAACATTTTGCCTTTCATCATCCAGCCCCACAGTACATAAAATAAATTATAACTTCGCTTTTCATACATCCATGATACATTTAACAAAATACCACTTCACCTTTACCTCACCCCGGGTATTCATAAAATGCAGTACCACTTTGCCTTTCATCCACTTCGGGATGCATACAATGAAGCACCAGTCATGTACTTGGGTTGATGGTATCGGCTTGCCCCTCTAAAATGTGCTGACCTTGTGCAAAAACTAGGAACAATTTTATTAAATAACATTTCTAACTCAGCTGAACGTATTCAGATGGTTGGCATTTGAAATGCAAAAGTACAATAAACATTGAACGGATGGATGGTCGGCCATATTTGCAATGTAGTTTTACTTGCTTTCTATAGCAACCAGACCTTTTCTGATAAACACCTTTATTTATGAAAGGCTATACATCGTTGTTAATGTGTACCAGCAATATTTACTCAGAATACTGATTTTACCAGTGTTTATGTTAAGAGAAACCGAAATATATTCTATTATATACATTTGAGTGATCTGCGCTGTAAACGCATTCTCACTGACATTTTCAGTCAAGTGTTACGTGTTATTGCCGAAAGTTGTGTTATTGGAAAACTTAAACATGTTGTTTGTTATTTTTGTTTTACCATATGGCCTTTAGTTTGTTATTTGTATAACATTACACTAACAAATGCAGAGCAACATTGAACAACGGGTGCATATTCACGTGCTTTGTTCTTCAGTGGAAACAAAACTAATAAGCATTAAATGTTTGTGGAGAATGTAGACAAATACAATACGAGAATATCATAGGTCATCACTGCTTCCTTTCATTATTCGAAGAAAATTTATGTTACAGCGAACAAAATGCATCTGAAGCTTTCTGTTTCCGTACCCAAGGTAACGTAATATTCTCTCAATTTAATTATTTGCTGTTCCACATAGAGCACAGACAATAGGAGGGGAAGAAGTAAAAAAATAAGAAAACTGCTACCACGAATTATTATGAAATTTATTGCATGTCATCTTCAAAAGATGGATTGATTATGTAAGAGAGAAAATGTTTTTCTTTAAAAATAAATCTTTCTATCTTCTATTTTTTTTCTTATATCTTCATTCTCTCCTTTCTCATCTCGTTTCTATTTCTCAAATATCTGCTGTGTTTCATTAAATGTGAGATATGTATTTCTAACAGAAATACGTCAAATGTTAAAAACTTTAGGGGCCTTTGCTGCAAAAAATCCTATAAATCTTCATTGAATACGTACATTAACATCTAAACACAATGTGAACATGCTAACAAGGAACTTCCACATGGCCCCTTGATGTGCTCAAAATAGCAGCCAAATCTACTCCAACTCCACACTCTACTACTCTTAAACAAACAAACAAACATTGAAAAATGTAGGCTAGAGTTCACTTACCTTGAAAATATGTCGAGATCGCGATAGCTTGGTTATTTTTGAACATTGGGCTAAAAAACAGCAGGAACAATAACGATAACAACAACAATAATATAGCGACTAACGCTTAGGCAGGCTAATGAAGACACCGCCATGCGGTCGATTGACTTGCCAAGAAGAATAGCAGCCAGTCTGGTCCCAAATCACATAATGCCATTTTAAAACAAAGGATACATGAGTTAATGAAGTCGTGTGTCCTTTTTTTAGATACTCATGCATTTTAAAAACAACTGGATAGTCATCGCTGGAACGCCTTTGATCAAAGGTCTTTTCAGTAGGGCTGAGCAGGACTTAAAGATGATCAAGTACAGTACAACAAAGGCTCAGAAAACGCTTGAAATATCTTCATAGAATGTTTCAAACACGCCTTAAAGTTTACTGAGATAAAATGGATTATAAGAGAAGGATTATTAAAAGCTCAATGCAAATATTACGAGTCTGTGGAAGTAAACTTATTAACTTTAAGAATCTTTACGTAAGGTTGTTGTAAAAGAATTTAAGGTTTGAGTTAAACCGAAGGAAGCTTTAGAAACTAATAATATTAAGCTGCACCACAAGAGTTAAACATTAATAAATTAACCATTGTATGGAACTGAAAGGAGATTAACGAGACAACATATAATAGAGAATTAGCCTGAAACCGGTGGGGCTGATAAGTTACTGCGGGAAGTAAAGTAATCTGGGCGAGCCTAACCGGTCTGTATACAAAAAGAATGGAATGATGGATGACCAATGAGTTACGTAAATATGAAGGAATATATTTATATTTCGAAATTGATGGCATAAAATAGAATGTACAGTATATATTCTAATAGTGTTTAGTAGGCCACTGGATAACTTAGAGCTATCTTATTCAAGAAATGCACACTTTAAAAGTGCTACTTCTCTAATAGAAGGCAGGCGGTCCATCTAATGATTCTTACTATTAAAGCAGTAACAGTGTTCTATATTTAAGCGATGAGGAATTATGTACATTATTTACATTATTTACATTTGACAGACAACAGTGTTGTTATTTAGTTCTTGGTCAATTCTGATTGAATAGAAGACTTATGATGAAAGGCACACTACTCATAACGATCCTGTTTTTCATTCAGATAAAATGTATCTAGGATTCCGTTATCAATTGTACCCTTCATTTTAAAAGAAGGAAATTTGACTGCTATTTCGGACCGGTGATTTGAAAGCAATGATGTAGCTAGAGTTTGCGCCGCCCGGGCAACTCTTGAGTTTTACCCCCACCACTTCACCTGTCCCGAGCCTATTCAGGATTATACAGCAGATCCAAAAGTGTCGCCCCCATGAAAGCGTATCTCGAGGTGGACTTCTCCACTAACCCCCAGCTCTGTTACTGTTTGCAAGTGTACAGGAACCTGGGTAGGTGCATCTATGCTGAGACAAATAATGATCTTTAATTTTATAAATTGCAAGTTATAATAAATTATAATAAATTATAACTTACAATAAATTATAACATTTTGGTCTACAAAATCAGTCATTTGTTATTTCGTATGACTTATTTGTTATGAGTTACTTCCTCAGCGGATAGTTTCAAATTTGTATGTAGTAAGATTAGGCCCATGGGCAACGATTTCTTTATATCTAGAGTAGAGGCTTCTCATTGTCTCATTATGGTTGTAATGTTGGTGTGGTGATGTTATAGTAGTAAAGTCGGTGTAATGATATTGATGTAAATCGTTTAAAACCATCATTAAACAGTTATTGTTTAAAGCCATCATTTGACAAAGCAGAGATTATTTTCAGAAAAATGATGTCCTTAGATTGTTTGTTGCTGCAACAAATAAAACAAAGTTATCTTTAAACAACAATAAGAATTGAATTAATTAATTGAGTCACTAAAAATCATTTGGGAGGTGTCTTTCCCGCTCAGTTTTGACTAGAGGTTTGGTTGAATGTTTCTGATTCAAAAGTATTTGTCATCTATTACTGTGATCTTCTCATTGACGACTTGAATGACATATTAAAGAGTTAATATATCAATCCTGCTAGTTTTGACAACAAGTCTATTGATAAAATATTCTTTCGGGAGCTCTTCATATTGGGAAACATCCTGACGTTAACATGTTATCGGTGACAGGAAACTGTAATAGCTTCATCAGCGTATATTGCTTAACCTGTGTAGAAACTTTTAGCTGTGTCGAATCCATTTGACGTGACGGCAGCGACGAAGTTATCTTCATTTTCAACATCTCTCTCTCCTTTCTCTCTCCCCCTCTCTCCCCCCTCTCTCTCTCTTCCCCTCTCTCTCCCCCTCTCTCTCCCCCTCTCTCTCTTTCCACAACAAATATATAAATATATACGTACATACGTGTGTGTCTGTGTGTGTCTGAGTGTGTGCGCGCGCTTGTGTATGCATGAGTGTATTTGTTGCCGCAGAAAAAAAAAAAAAAAAGATTGCATAGAAATTAATTCGGAGATATTTTAAATTCCTCTGTGAATACTTTTATTGCTTTAGATTTCTGCTATTGTTCTATACTTTAAACATGCTGATATCTTCCAACTCATTGTTTACCATACGACTGGCGTCTCTGGATTATTTAAATTTTAAACAATTTTACATTTTCTTTTTTGCAGAGACAAATATATATATATTTTATATGTGTATATACATATTTCGATGATGGCACCTACAAGGCTGGTCATGTTACATTTAAATGTTTGAATTTATCTGCGTGCAAATATATTTAGTTAATAACTTCCCTTGTTACTACTGCAAGTGGAGGCGCAATGGCGCTGTGGTTAGGGCAGCGAACTCGCGGTCATAGGATCGCGGTTTCGATTCCCAGACCGGGAGTTGTAAGTGTTTATTGAGCGAAAACACCTACAGCTCCACGAGGCTCCGGCAGGGGATGGTGGCGAACCCTGCTGTACTCTTTCACCACAACTTTCTCTTGGTTTCTGTTGTGCCCGTAATCCAAAGGGTCAGCCGTGTCACGCTGAATATCCCCGAGAACTACGTTAAGGGTACATGTGTCTGTGGAGTGCTCAGCCACTTGCACGTTAATTTCACGAGCAGGCTGTTCCGTTGATCGGATCAACTGGAACCCTCGACGTCGTAAGCGACGGAGTGCCAACAACTACTGCAAATTATTTAAGTTCTTCGCTTCCTACAGTACATAGGCAATCGATGATTTTTATCCACTCTTTTCGACTCTGGGCTGTCTTTTCGTCTCTCATGTCTTGTTGGCTTTCAATTATCATCAATGCCTCTTAATTTACCTTTCTCTTGGTAGGGACGTTGGCTCTACGCAAACCCATGTTTCCTTCTGGGAAGAAGTGATCTATATTAGTTTGGCCTCCATGGGAATCCCTATCAGGAGCTCGCACTCTGCTGGCATACTTCTCAGGGTTATTGCGGCATACAAGCCACCACATCGCAAAAAGGACTTAGCCATGTGGTGGATTACTGTAAACTACCAAATTTCTTTACTTCGCAGCAGGAACCAGAACAATGCGTAACATCTTTATTTGTCTTTCGTTCAGAATAATAGAGGGACATGTTCTTCCATACTTTCGACCCCCCCACAAAAAAAAATATTGATTTCAAATTTTGGCACAAGATCAGCAACTTTCGGGGAGGGAGTAAGTCGATTACATCGACACCAGTACTCAACTTGGTACTTATTTTATCGACCCCGAAATGATGAAAAGGTAAAATCGACGTCGGTGGAATTTGAACTGAGAACATAAAGACGGACGAAGCCCCAGTAAGCATTTTGCCTGGCGTGCTAACGATTCTGCGAGCTCGCTACCTTCATCTCAGAAAGTAATTTTAGACATAAAAAGAAATGAATGAATTCTCACGGTATATTTAACTCCACTTTAGTTAGAATTTTAATGATCTGCATATAAAAAACTATGCTAATGTCTACATAGACTTATTTATATTTTACTAAGGCGGCGAGCTGGCAGAATCGTTAGCACCCCGGGCGAAATACTTATCGGTATTTCGTCTGCCATTACGTTCTGAGTTCAAATTCCGCCGAGGTCGACTTTGCCTTTCATCCTTTCGGGGTCGATAAATTAAGTACCAGTTACGCACTGGCGTCGATGTAATCGACTTAATCCCTTTGTCTGTCCTTGTTTGTCCCCTCTATGTTTATTTAGCCCCTTGTGGGCAATAACGAAATAGGTATTTCGTCTGCCGTTACGTTCTGAGTTCAAATTCCGCCGAGGTCGACTTTGCCTTTCATCCTTTCGGGGTCGATTAAATAAGTACGCACTGGGGTCGATATAATCGACTTAATCCGTTTGTCTGTCCTTCTTTGTCCCCTCTATGTTTAGTCCCTTGTGGGTAGTAAAGAAATAAGAATCGTTAGCACGCCGACCGAAATATTTAGTAGCATTTATTACGGTTTTACGTTCAAATTCCGTCAAGGTCGACTATTTTGATAAAATAAGTACCAGTTGATTACTGGGGCCCATGTAATCGATTTTCCTCACTTTCCCTAAGTTTGCTGGTTTTGCGCCAAAATTTGAAATTATTTTATCAAATACACGATAATGAATTATTGGCTTTGAAAAAAGTTACTATTTCGATTGACGAAAGATGAAGAGAATTTTGTTGTTGTTATTAAACAGCCGTGACTGGTTCCTGAAATAATGAGATCAATTAAAACATATAGCTGTGAAATAATTTGATACAATTTTTCCAACTGAGTAAAATATAATTACTTTATAATGTAATATGGATTGATAATTAGAATTGATTGGTCTAATCCGAAACTAACTGGATAGCTTTTTGGTTTGCTAATTTACAGAAAAGGAATTTTAATATTTAAACATTCAAAATACACAGGAGAGACCTCAACAGTGAAGCTGAATCAATACTTTTAAGCGAAATAAAATACAAGACTAGTCGTGTGTTTCAGTTCATTCATTTGTATATTTTTGTGTATCAAATTCATTATGTGTATTTTCAAACTATGTATTAATGATCTCGTTAACCTCTTTGTCTTTTATTTAAGACAGTACTGTGGCATTCGAGGACGATTTGGCTGTTATTTCTTTTATGTCGAGCAACAAAAGGGAGGCTCCCTCTCATTTAGTTCGTGGAAGGTTGCTTGTTATCCTCGATAAGAGAAATTAGTTTAGATTATTTAACACTGAAACAATTATGCCTCACTACTTAAACATGTTTTAAACTCTTGATTTTTTTATTAATAATTTTAATCCCAATAAATCCGAGACCATACGTATCAAAGCATTCATATTTAAAGTGAAATTTCAATCAAACATTTATAAGATGGATATATTCAGATATCTTAAGATATTTAGTTGGTCAATACTAACATAATATATACCACTATATAATGTTACAGATATTTTGTTGAACTCCTCTACAATCTTCATTATATTCAAAATTAATAGAAATGCATTGACAGCCTAACTTAGTAATGTAATCACGAAAGGATTAAAGTAGTTATGGTCATGTTGTAATTTTTATCTGTTAAATGTCTTTATATGAAAGCTGATAATTTGATGCAGGAGGAAAATATTTATCAAGCGTTAGACTTGGACATTTTGTAACAATGAATTTGAATGTAATTAAAGATATTTGTTAAGATTTTACTAATAATTATTGATGGCTTTCGTCTGCTCTATGCCTCATTATTTGAAGTTTGCAGCTGACTAATATTAGAATAAGCATTAGAAGAAGACAGTATTCAAAATATTAAAATAAGACCGAACGAAATAACAATTCTGCATTTTAACTGTCAAATATATCTGTGATATTAAACAAAACAAAGTGAAAGCTTTTATTTCTAACTGTCCTTTTTTTCCTTCTCATTCTTCTGTTAATGCTTAAAAGATATTTTGTTGAAAATATTCTCACATTTACACAACGTATGTTTTCATATCTGCGTGGACATGACGGCTTAATAAGCAATATCTCGAAAGATAATTGGAAAATATTAGCTGCCAATCATCCAAGAGTGTGGAAGGACTTCTTGCAAAACCAATTTTACATATATATATATATATATATATATACATATATATGTATGTGTGTGTATCAACACAGCTGGTTACTAGAAGACATGTGGAGCAAATTAGTCTATCTCACTGAGGCTAAATATGGGATAAAACACAATAAGCTCTTACTCTAATCTAACGGTACGAATTAAGAATATACGCATTTGTAAATGAAGAAAGCGATGTGTCTAAGCAGATGCGTAATACTAAATCAATAAATTAAACTATGATGCACGTTTCTTTCACTTTATACGATGTATGTATGTATGTATGTATGTATGTATGTATGTATGTATGTATGTATGTATGTGTGTGTGTGTGTATATATATATATATATATATATATATATATATATATATATATACCCTTTACTTGTTTGAATTTTTCGACTGTGGTCGTGCTAGGGCACCACTTTGAAGAATTTTTAGTCGAGTGAACCGAGCCCTATACTTATTTTTTTTTAAAGCCTGCTACTTATTCTATCAGCCGAGCCGCTAAATTACGGGGATGTAAACACGCCAACACTGGTTTTCAAGCGGTGGCAGGGGACAAAAAATAAAAAAAGGACACACACACACGCAAGCACATTTACGACGCTTCTTTCAGCTTCCATGTACCAAATCGACTCACAAAGCTTTAGTCAGCCTGAGGCTATAGTAGAAAAAATTTGTCCAAGCAACTTTTTTCCACATAGCCACATCTGCGCCTATATCTATCTGTCTGTCTATCTATCTATCTATCTATCTATCTATCTATCTATCTATCTATCTATCTATCTATCTATCTATCTATCTATCTATCTATCTATCTATCTATCTATCTATCTAAATAAGAATATATATATATATATATATATATATATATATATATATATATATATATATATATATATATACATGTCTCTTAAAGGATAGAGCTCAAAATCAATGCATTGAAGATACTTTATTGCAGCAACAATTATAATAACAGAAACAACCACAATAAGCCAAACCTATGCACATTTCAATAGGGTATCCCGGAAAAATAAACCACATCATCAGATGTCTCGTAAAATATTGTAACAAATTACAACATATTACAAATTTCTGGATACTCCATCTCATCAGGGTCGCATTATTGCCATCACCAATACTATTATTAGCAAAACACACATCATCCAAGAGGGTGAAAGAATAATCGACGGCACGCAACCTACCATCGTTATTTTCTTACAGAATGTAAACAAACCAGTCAACCGAAATCCAGCGACGTACACCGCCCGGTTTACAGCGTAAAAATCCCTTGCCAAAAATTCATCCCCCCTGTACATCAAGATTTCCTATCGGATCTTCCTATAACGATAGTGTATTAATTAATTCATTAATTATACCCGCCCACGCCCACGCACCGCACACCACCACCCACATGCCCACACGTACCCCCCCACACACATATACCTATACTTAGATGTACACACCAATATATATTTATATGTATTTTTTATGTATAACCATACACTCAAACACATATACACACAAACACATATATACACTCACATATGCATGCATATACATATACACACATACAGATACACATGCACCCACATACACGCGCACAGATACACACACACACACATTTACATATATACGCATACATACTCACATACACACATGCGTACATATGTACATACATACATATAGCTATACCTCCATATATACATCGATACATATGCACATACACACACACAAGCTTATATATGTTTACATGTACACACATACACATACGTCTCCATACACACATATATACATATATACACACATACACTCTCACGTGTCTCCACATGTATACCTACACCCATATACATATACACTCATATATGTATATACATATATGTGTATATACATATATATATATATATATATATATATATATATATATATATATATATATGTATATACATATATGTGTATATACATATATATATATATATATATATATATATATATATATATATATATATATATATATATATATATATGAATATTAGTAAAAAGATATAAAATAAGAGGTATGTATATGGCTGCAGCTCTGTAGCTGAAACTAGTTAAAGATTTATTTCAATGTGATATATATATATAAGCCGTATTTAGTGACTGACACACATAAACACGATCAATTATCTGGACAACCTGTCAAAAGCATCTTTTACAAAAAAGATTTCAAGTTGCGAATATGTAAATGAAACAGGCCGGAACAAACATAAAATGGCTATTCACTCTTTATTCATATTGTATTTTTCCCTCTTATCCAGGAGCCGCAGGAGAAATGTCCGAAGAAATAAGGTTTTCTGGTAACATATTTGAATCATTTGATCAATATTGAGAGCCGCATTTTTTTGTACATACCTTTGTCACAAGAGGAAGCGCAGTAGCCTAAGATCCTTTGGAATCCTGAGTGATTGATAGGACGTAGTTATACTCAGGTTGTTGGTGGTTGGGAGGGATTGTACCAACGTTGTTGCCATTGTTGTAGCTTTTTGTTGTTGTTGTTGTTAGTGGTGTTGTTCATCCTAAATTGATCTTATCTCTTCAGGCTTATGGCGTTTCAAACATGTTTATCACAGTCTTTTCTTTTAGAAGTTTCCTATCAAAGTTTACATTATTCAATATGTTCATACATTTTCTCTTCTGCACGGAGTATAGAATCTTCCTCGTTAGCTCACTGTGGTAACAATGCTTTGCAGGCAGCTATTTCAACAGTGAGCTTAAATTTCGGGATTCAAGCAAATAAGGTCCTTAAATACTAAAACATCAAGGTCGCGTCAGTGATATCGCTATCGTGTACAAACAGTATTTGAAGAAAAATATGTACTTACTAAAGCAAACACAGATCTATGATCCGGTTGTGTGTACAATCACAAATGGCCAACTCTCTAACCGAATTTTGGTCGGTAGAGTCAAAAATGACACTTTAGACTTGTTATTGAGATGTTCAAGATGTTTAATTCTTACATGTATTCACCTGATGAAAACATTTACTTTTGCATGATGTAATGCTTCTGTTCATCAATAAAAACATTTCTGAAACAGCTGTAATGAACCACAATCCATCTGTTGTTTTTTGTTCATTCATACATACATACATACATACATACATACATACATACATACGTATATATATATATATATATATATATATATATATATATATATATATATATATATATATTTCTATACATTCGCACTTGCATGTATGCACATAGATACATACAACATGCCTGCCTGCATGCATGCATACATACATACATACATATATACATACATACACACAGCCACCATAATCATTCTATAATTTTCACATTACCGTTTTGCTGAATCAGCTGTTGATTCATATAGTAAATTCTATAAATATTGACAATTCAGTTTCACCACCAGCGATGGAGTAGCATCATCGATGAGCATTAGTTTCATGCGAAATTAGTGTGCTAATCTGATGCCCTCGCTTGCTGTGGGGAGGCTGTCTCCTTTGTCAGTACATAGAACTGTGTTTTGTTAGTGGCTAAAGAGTCTTTGACTCTTGTTTCTAGCAATGCTGGTGCTGCTCTACAACCTTAGTCACTATTAGTGACGGTGAATTTTTTCATTAGCCACCTTAATCATATATATATAAAATAGTAACTATCGACTTTTGTCCCGGACCTATAGGTTTCCAACAAACATTGCATCGTCATCAGCGAAGAAGATAGACATAGATTGTACAGCAGTTCTATTTATAGGTACGGACTGTACTGTCTCATATGAAACTTGAGGTGGCAGTGAAACTGCTTTATGAAATATTGTTCTGTTCAGCGTATGAATATTTTGTGAAGAACATGGGAAGTGCCGAATTCGCCCTATTATGTGTTTGTGTATTTTGCTCTATACATAGAACAGGGCTCGTTTCATCAATGGAAACTGGGAACTAAATACAGAAATTACTCAATAAATCTCCGTGTGTATCTTTGTTTTCAGGAACATAGAAGAGCAACAACCAAAATAAAAACACAATCTAACAGATGCATATAATATACTTAATAAAAATACATACACACACGCACACATATACCCCAGCCCACACATATCAGTTACGTATATTTCTCATTCTATCTCAAAATATCACAGAGTGAACGATGCATGAAGCGAAGCCAAATTAATATAATCTATTATACGTGTAAAAATTTACACGGAAAATTCTTTTAGAAATGCGATATTAATATTAAAGACATTTTTATTTTTTATTACGTTTTTTGCTCTTTGTTCCTAAAAATCATTTAAGTGCATTTCTAACCAAATGTAATACACATTGAGAAATACCCGTATTTAGCTCCCAACTTTATTTGGTGAAACGCGCCCTCGTGTCTGCTTAGAATGCATTATATTTACACGAGGTTGGCATTTTTCATGTTTATCAACATAGCTTCACAACAGATCCTTTTTGCCGAGCGAAAAAGTTCACAAAACAATAATTTCACCATCATTGCAGTCATTGAAAGCATACAACTACCCAGTGCATAAATCTATATAGAACAATTCTATGATACAACCCTCATTTTGCTCGTTGATGACGATACGAAGATCTGTGTCCCTTGCAGCTGGCAAAGTTAATGTTTATATTGATATTTCATATCCATATACTCTACATTGTGTACACGTGTATTTACATTTATATTAGATAAAACTATTGTGTAATTTAATATTGTATTATTGTGCACACATATATTTACATCGATATTACGTTATTACTGTGGCTCTGCGTCATGCATCGAGCACTCTGATGTAACATGAATATATATCTAAAGGTATAATGGAAAGTTCTCTTAATCGAATGATTTCAGCCATTTTCCCTCCCCTGTTTTTTTCCTCTTCTTGTCTAACCTTTCTTCTAGAAGAAGAGTGAATAAAAGATATTTCCTCCTTTTTATTTTTTTTTCATTTCCTGAGCGTCAGCCCTAGCACACTCCCTGTTTGCTTTTAAACCTCATCTTCAGGTTGCATTATTTTTTTGCACTATATATATATATATATATATATATATATATATATATATATATACATACATACATGTGTGTATATGCATACACACACATACACACATATATATATACATACATGTATGCATATATATATATATGTGCATACATATACATATATACATGAATACACATACATGTATATGTATACATATATACAGTCATATATATATATATAATATTATATGAACATATACAATCAGAAAGACAAACACGGATCATTTGATAGATTGAGAGAGAGAGGGAGAGAGAGAGGAGAGAGAGAGAGAGAGAGAGAGAGAGAGAGAGAGAGAGAGAGAGAGAGAGAGAGAGAGAGAGAGTAGGTATATCTTCCACCCGTCTTCTCTACTCCTCCATCTATATCTCAAACGAGACGTGCACACATATATTTCTGTACATACAAATGGCGTACTAATACAGCTAAATCAATACCAAATGTACATAGCAACTAATGTATTTCACTTCATTTTCGTTTTGTCTGCTCAAGTCGAGAGTTTTGTCGCTTTCCATTTCCTCATATGCAGCTAAACTCTGCAATCTCATAATTCTGAATCGTTTACCTAAATATATGCAGCTGACATAGAAATGAATACACAGCCTGCAGTCTCTAGAGGAAGCTGATATGACTTATGCTAGATCATCCACAAAGTAAAAGACACCGTCCTATGGAGCATGCCCCCTCTGCTTTAGTCTTGGTTGCACTCCGATATCATTTCTAGTATAAAAGCTTGGTTTATATTCTCAAACTATGTTCCTGTTAAACTTCACCTTTATATTGGAGATCAGTTCAGATGATACGTTGATCGCATAAAATTTATTGATCTAATAAAAGAAAAATCTACACAAATGTTTTATAGGATCAGGCGTGGCTGTGTAGTTAAGAAGCTCACTTGACAATCATATGCCTTCAGGTTATGTTCCACTGTACGACACCTCGAGCAACTGTCTTCTACAATAGCACCAAACCGACAAATAACTTGCGAGTGAATTTGGAAGACAGAAACTGTGATATACACAGAAACTGTGTATATATGTGTGTGCTTTTGCGTTTGTCTTGTGTGTGTCCTCTTATCGATTGTGAAATGGCGGTTCGTTTGCTTGCGGTCCTGTAACTTAGAGGTTGATAGAAATATTCAATAGAGTAAGTAAGGACTAGACTCTAAAGAAATAAGTACTGGAGTCGATTTGCTCGACTAAACCTATGAATGCGGTGCTCCAGCCTGGCCACAGTCCAGTAACTAAAACAAGTAAAAGGTATAAATATAAATAAAATTTATACGAAAATACAAATGTGTATTGTAGAAGTGACTCCCTTACGGTATATGGTTTCGTCCCTTTATTTTCTATGTTCAAATCCAGTCAGAGTTCTTTTTGTCCTTCGCCCATCCTAGGTAAACTAAAGAAATACCAGGAGTATAATATGAATGATTCAATGAGCTATATCACTATATTATAAATGTATCACTATAAACCTATGTTTATGGTAATTATTAAAAGAAAATGAAAGGTTAATTAATGCAAGAACAAATTGCAATTAACGCGGCTTCAATTTTATTACTATTTTATGGCGCTGAAGATCTCTATGGATTTGCTAGATGCGTTTATGGAAATTACAGGGGCTTTAAGACTAATATCTTTTAATGCAACAGGCGAAAATAGCAACTCGCGTGTGTTATTTTGAATACACACACACACACACACACACACACACACACACACACACACACACACACACACACACACACACACACACACACACACACACACACAAAATAACGCGCGAATTGCTATTTTCGCCCGTTGCATTAAGAACTATTATTCTTAAAATCCCAGTAATTTCCATAAACGATCCAGCAAATCCTTCGAGACTTTCAATCTCACAAAATTACGATAAAATTGAAACCGCGTTAAATGTATATATACATGTATGTATGTATGTATGTATTTATGTATGTATGTATGTATGTATGTATGTATGTACGTAATTGAGGAACACCAATCTCAGTTTAATAGACATCTAAAGTCAAACCTGTCCACGCTCTGAACCAATGTCTGTAACCTTCACTCTTAGTATGATCCATGACACCCTTTCTTTTTGAACGCCCGAGAACCTCTGCATAGTTGTCTAACAAACTAGAGTTAGCAACAGATGATTGCTGTTGGAATATTTTTGATGTGCGATCAGGGCTGACTCGGAACGAGACAATAACAACAATAACAACAACAAAAAATAACAACATGCAAACAACATTTTATTATTGTTAAAGACAAATATATCTCATTCTCTATTATCAACTCATCTCCGCAGATCTATCTACATACAATATTCTACAATAGCCACATCTAAAAAAAATGTCATAGTTTATTGATACCACGCTAAAACCATTGGCCTAAATACGATCTATTTTATCTCTCTATCACATCTACCAAGTCTATAAGTCAATCTTCTTCCGACATTATAATTCTTTCTAAAGGCGGCGAGCTGGCAGAATCGGTAGCATGCCGGGGGAAGTGCTTAGCGATATTTCGTCTGCCTCTACGTCCTGAGTTTAAATTCCGCCGAGGTCGACTTTGTCTTTCACCCTTTCGGGGTCGATAAATTAAGTACCAGTTGAATATTGGAGTCAATGTGATCGACTGCAACCTCCCCACAAAATCCAGGCCTTGTGCCTATGGTAGAAAGGATTATAATTCTTTCTATTATAGGCACAAGGTCTGAAATGTCACAAGAGGGCATAAGCAGATTACAACGCCCCAGTACTCAACTGGTACTTGTTTTATCAAATACGAAAGGATGGAAATCAATGTCAATCTCAGCGGAATTTGAACCCAGAACACAAAGACGGACAAAATGTTACTAAGCATTTTGTCCGCTGCGGTAAGGATTCTGTCAGCTTGCCGCCTTATCTTATTCCCAAACGATAAGTTGCATATCACCTCGACCTCCACCTCGGCCTACCTCGACATGTTCACTCCCCTTCGTCACTCCCCTTCGTCACTCCTCTTCGTCACTCCTCTTCGTTACATTTCTATTAAACTTCATCCTCCTATTAAACTTCAAAAACAGAAAGCGCTTTATTCGGCGCGTGCTCTAATGGTAGGGGCGTTGCACTCACGATCGCAAAATCGTGGTTTCGATTCCCGGACCGGGCTGTGCGTTTTATTCTTGTGCTAAATACTTCATTTCACATTGCTCCAATCCACTCAATTGTAAATAACTAACCTTGCCACGGACCATCGTCCGGTCCAGGGGGAATGTTGTGACCTCGGTAACATATGCTTAATGGAAACCTGGTAACCTGCCCTACGAATCATTAGGCTCAGGGCAGTAGTTTAAAGCCTCCAGAATTATTGCATTTAGTTATTTCTTTCCTATCCATGCGTGGACTTTCAGGAATTCAAAACTTGACAAATTACTTGCATTGATCTCAGCCGTCTGCAAACATAATGGTAATGTCTCCGCCGCTTCATTGTCGGATTAATTGATAATACACTCGCACGCACGCACACATACCTACCTACATACATACCTACATACCTACCTACCTACCTACCTACCTACCTACCTACCTACCTACCTACATACATACATACATACAAGCGTACACATGCGTGTATGTGTTTGTATTTAAGGAGACATCAATGCACAGCAACCAATATATATATATATATATATATATATATATATATATATATATATATATATATATATACATATATATATATATATATATATATATATATATATATCAGCGCATGTGTGTATGTACGTACATACGCACAAATATACGCTCACACAAACACATACACACACCGCACATATACATACACACACACAGAAACTAGTAAGAGAGGCTCATACACTGTTTAGAATGTTATTCGGTGCTCTTATGTCACGAATCCCATATTTAAGCAATTTGAACATACTCGATATGACGACGATGATGACGACGATGATGATGATGATGACGACGATGATGATGATGATGACGACGTGATAATGAATATGATACGATGATAAAGATATTTGTCTTAGTGGTTTTATTAGTTATAGTCATAACAATGATATTAATATGAGCAATAGTGACAGATGTCAGTTTTCGAATCAATTAAGACGGTAGGACAGAGGTGGCAGGATTGGTTTGTTGTTGTAGATAAGTGTAGTGTATAATGTATAGATTGTCCCATTTCGACAAGCTTTCAACCCTGGAGGTAACTTCTATTGATTAATTTAGATATAAGCAACATATATTGTGGAGGCGCAATGGCCCAGTGGTTAGGGCAGCGGACTCGCGATCATAGGATCACGGTTTGATTCCCAGACTGGGTGTTGTGAGTGTTTATTGAGCGAAAACACCTAAAGCTCCACGAGGCTCCGGCAGGGGATGGTGGCGAACCCTGCTGTACTCTTTCACCACAACTTTCTCTCACTCTTACTTCCTGTTTATGTTGTGCCTGTAATTCAAAGGGTCAGCCTTGTCACACTGTGTCACGCTGAATATCTCCGAGAACTACGTTAAGGCTAGACGTGTCTGTGGAGTGCTCAGCCACTTTCACGTTAATTTCACGAGCAGGCTGTTCCGTTGATTGGATCAGCTGGAACCCTCGACGTCGTAAATCACCTTGGGATTGCACCTAGAGAATTCCACCCCGAGGCACAAGTCCGGGCAAGGTTGTTTATGGAAGACCAGCAACCACCCGTGCATACCAGACTCCTCTCTCCACGCCACCAATGTTATCCAAGGGAAAGGCATGTATGGCTTGGCACCAGTGACGTTGCAACTCATTTCTACAGCTGAGTGAACTGGAACAACGTGAAATAAAGTGTCTTGCTCAAGAAGACAACACACAGCCCGGTCCGGAAATCGAACTCACTACCTCATGATTGTGAGCCCGACGCTCTAACCACTAAGCCATGCGCCTATAATATATAATTATTTACATTAGCTTGGAGAATAACTAGTATCCAGAGTTGCCGTGTGTAATCTCTGAGAGAAACCAACCAAAATGTTTAGCTTATAATATCGTAGGTCACATGGTGTGTATGTTACACATCACGTTTCATAATTTAACAGTGAACTAATTCCTCTTGTGTTAACTAATTATTGTCTGAATGAGAGAGAAAAAGAGGGGGAGGGGGAGAGAGAGACAGTGAGAGAGAAGATGGGATAAAGTAATGTTTTTGCTCAGGATAACAGTATATATATATATATATATATATATATATATATATATATATATATATATGCAGTTGTTGTGGGGGACGACACACATAATCCTTTAAACGATAGGGAATTATATACGGTCGATCTAAGCGATTCATCATTATAATCATTAACATTTAAATTGTTATTTAATGAAGTTCAGAAACAGAAGTGTTCACACACACACACATACACACAGTCTTTATATTAATTATTCGTAGATAAGATAACTTGTATCTCGACTGTTTCTAGCCTTCGTCCGCAAGTTGATAGTAGTGCTAGTAAAATGACCGCAAATTAACATTATACATTATACACATAGGGTTAAATGGGATTTTCAAAAGAAAAAAATAACCACTCCTTTATTGTACGAAATCATACGACATATCGTGTGCATACCCCCCCCCCCCACCACATATATATGACGGGCTTTTTCAGTTTCTGTCTACCAAATTCATTCACAAGGCTATAGCAGAAAACACTGGGTCAAGGTGCCACGCTGTGGAACTGAACCCGGAACCATGTGGTTGGAAAGCAAGCTTCTTGCCACACAGCCACACAGCCACGCTCCGCCCCTCCCTCTCCCTCTCCCTCTCCCCCTCTCTCTCTCCCTCTCCCTCTCCCCCTCTCTCTCTTCCTCTCCCCCTCTCTCTCTCCCTCTCTCCTCTCTCTCTCCCTCTCCCCTCTCTCTCTCCCTCTCTCCTCTCTCTCTCCCTCTCCCCTCTCTCTCTCTCCTTCTCCCCTCTCTCTCCCTCTCCCCTCTCTCTCTTTCTCCCTCCCCTCTCTCTTTCTCCCTGCCCCCTCTCACAAACTACTACTCAGAATGTACGTGATCGTTCATCAGACATTTGTGATAATACTGAAATTCTGTATTATCGTAATTGTCTGATGAAGGCTCACGTGAAACTTTGAGCAACAGTTTTGTGATGACTTTTTCAGTCTTGATAAAATGGTATATTACTCTACCTTTGGTATTCGAGTACTATTTCTTCCACATTGTCTTGCACCTATGTGCTTACCTCTGTGTGTGCATATACATACCTTGATACATGCACACACACACACACACACACACACACACACACACACACACACACACACACACACACACACACACACACACACATGTATGTATGAATAAAACATGATTGATGTAAGAGGTGGAAGGCGTTGAGAGTAACATAAGTACGTCATAGTGAACCGTAAGTGATAAACTATAAATGTACATATATCATTTGAGACACTGTGTTTCACGTGATCTATCTATCTATCTATCTATCTATCTATCTATCTATCTATCTATCTATCTATCTATCTGTGTATGATGTAAATATATATATATATAAATTGCCACTCAGAAAGCGACGTGGCTGGCATTCAACACTGAAAGTATTCGGCATTCTATTATCATCTATCCACTTGATTAGCTATTCTGAGACACTTGCATTACATCTTGCAATTTATTACGTGCCGTACAAAGGGGATGATGAATTCCTTACCTATTCGTCAATTTCAGAAACCAAGTAGGCAAAGTTTACCTCAGACTAAAATTGGTTGGGGATTAGTCTCGTACAGCAGAATCAATTACCGCTTTACTGTTTCTCAGAATTACCAACGGCCTTAAATAGAAGCCAAGATACACACACACACACATACATACACACGCGCGCGCGCGGACACATACGTGCAAACATGCACAAATATATATACATATAGGCGTAGGCGTTGCTATGCGGAAAGAAGCTTGTTTCCCAACGATTTGGTTCTAGGTTCAGCTCCACTGTGTGGCACCTTGGGCAATTGTCTATAGCTTCGGGCCGACCAAAGCCTTGTGAGTGGATTTGGTAGACGGAAACTGAAAAAAGCCCGTACACACACACACACACACACACACACACACACACACACACACACACACACACACACACACACACACACACACACACACACACACACACACATATATATATGTATATATTTATGTGTGTGTCTTTGTGTTTGCGTTTGACACTCATTAACGCTTGACAACCGGCGTTGGCGTGTTTACGACCCGTAACCTAACGGTTCAGCTAAAGTGACTCATAGAATAAGTACAAGGTTTAAAAAAAATGAGTATAAAGTTGGTACTTCAGCTACTAGCAGTTGAGACTTGCGTAATCTAGAGCGCGTTTTAAAATTTCATCATGTTCTTTAACCCGGGCAACGCCGGGTATTTCTACTAGTGTGTGTGTGTGTGTGTGTGTGTGTGTGTGTATATATATATATATATATATATATATATATATATATATATATAAATGATATCCTACCACATCTATGTATGTCTGTGTGTCTGTTGCCTGCCTGTCCATCTGTTTGTGCGTCCGTCCGCCTGTCTGTCTGTCTATCTATCTACATATGTATGTATGTATGTATATATGCGTACATTTATATATGGATGTTTGTAAGTGTGTTTGTGTACGTGTATGTATGTTTTAAGAGAATAAGTTGAGAAAGAGAATCATATTATCAAAAATGAAACGAAAAATATAAATGAGGAATGATTACAGAATATACGAAGGTTATGGAAACTCTCAACCTCTCAATCCCATTGAAATTGGAACTAAATGTTTTCAGATCGTTGACCTCTGTAACCTATCGTCAGTATTGCAATTACGGTGATTGTTTTGACGGTGGCAGTAACAGCGAGAGGCATTAACTGTGGTGGTTTCAAGTCTGTGAATAAGAGAAATCATCTCTTTGTCAATTATATCTTCGTCGCATCCCATCGGGCTTTGAACTCCGAACATTAACTGAGCGGAAATATATGGTGTATGACATTCAGTTTGGAAACTCGTCACTGTTTCTTTCACACCACAGTTCGTTTATCATACTACGATTATTATAGTAGGTAATAGTGATAATGCTGGTCGCGCTTCGGTTTCGGTTTATTGATTGTCCAATAAGGCACTGCTAGTGTGTTTAAACCTATTACTGAGATGGAGTTGTCGCATAATATGGAAATATGACTAGCCAGGGAAATAAACATGTAGATGTAATAATGGTACTACTAATAGCTGATGATAAGGTCGTTGACACCAGAGAACCAAGAGAAGATAATAAAATAAAAGCATTAAGAAGAGTGTAAGAGCTAAAGATTATCGGTCTGTGTTTAACAACGAAGATGACTAATCGATTACTTCGGAATATCTTATTTGGTTTTCTACATGTCAAATCTGTGTAATGGCACTCAATGCATTGAAAGGTAAACAAAGCATTATCTCAGAGAAAAGTAGAAATAAATACCAAAGTTAATAGATTTAAAGAACTTTTGTCTGAAAATAAACTGAGCTTAGCAGCATTTGGTTCGTCTTTACGTTCTGAGTTAAAATTCCGCCAAGGTTGACTTTGCATTTCATCCTTTCGGGGTTCGATGAAATAAGTACCAGTCAAGTACTGCAGTCGATGTAACCAACTAACCCCTTGCTTCTAAAGTTACTGGCCTTGTGCCCTAAATTTTAAACAGTTCTTGGCACTATTTTACTCAAGTTTTCAAGATCCACAAGTGAGAAACATTGTCACAAACTTTCTAGCTGTCAATCCATGCTATACTTAGATCGTTCTCTTTTTCCTTCATCCATAGCATTGTTGATCAATAATTGACCTTCGCAGTCATGAGAATCATTGCACCGTCTCTTCTGAAATAAGTTAGTACATCTTGATGTTCATCATTTGCGATATCATTGCAGAAAGGACATTATTAGCTGTAGAAAGAAACTCAAGAGTTTTTAGATTTAGGATTTACTACTTATTTATATTAAGAGATTAAAATGGCTTTTCTTTTCAGTGAGTTAGTTGTTACCAGCTTTTTCCTATCTTCTTAAACTCAACTAACACTTTGTCTGTGTCCCTGTTAAATATATTACTCGGAAGTGTAAGATCATATTTTCCGGTGTTTTTCAGTTGTTTGGTTTTATAACCTGAACCAATTCTCATGCTGTTATGACTTTCTTCTTATTGTTTAGGTTCTTGCTCATTGTTTTAAAACAATCTCCTCTGTACTGATATCATTGCTCTCCTTACTCTACTAAAGAAGTTTACTTCACATGATGTTCACAGTACTTTGATTTCTATTTTATTTTTACTTATTTTCTGATAAAATTCTTTAGGATCGGATTTCGTAGCTCTCCTTCTGTTGACGAACTTTTCTTTGGTGTATTTTTGTTATTTCTCTTATGTACACGTTACCCATGCAATATCATCCTGTACCGTCTTCTATCTTCATTGATCTTGTTACTCACACTTGCGGTTAATAAAGGAACCATTATTATTATCATTATTAAGGCGGCAAGCTGGCGGAATCGTTAGCATGCTGACCGAAAGGCTTAGCGGTATTTCACCCGTCGCTATCGTCTGAGTTTAAATTCCGCCGAGGTCAGCTTTGCTTTTTATCTTTGTGGGGTCGATAAATTAAGTACCAGTGAAACACTGGGGTCGATGTACTCTACTTATTTCTTCTCCATAAATGACTGCCCTTGTGGCAGAATTTGAAACTATTATTATTACCTCCGCCTTAGCGAAGGCAGGGGTTTTGTTTTCAGTCGTGTTTATTAGTTTGTCCGTGGACAATATAACTCAAGAACTGCATGATGGATTCGGATGAAACTTTCAGGGATATTTGGCCTCATGACTGGCATGAAGTGATTAGATTTTGGGATCGATCCGGTACCGGACAAGGATTCTGCATTATTTGTTATATTTACTTTACGTGATTACGATCTTACGTTAACTTTCAAGTCTTTCTCAATTATCTCCCTTTAGGCTGTAGCTATTTTGAATGGTGAATTTATTAACTTTGGCTTGTATTAGATAAGGATAAACTATTTATCACTGTTACTAAATTTTCTACAGCCATCTTCACATTCCATGACTACCATTGGGATCGATGAGGTACCGGACAAGTATTCTGGATTATTTTTCCGGTTCTTTTACTTAAATTTTGAGAGCTGTCAGGTTAATTTTTAGTATTCTCGTTCGTGAGAGAAGTCGAGATTATTTCAGATATTCATTTTAAAAATCATCTCTGGCTAATCGTTGTGAGGACGTTGGTGTTACCTTCGTGGAGGTTTGCGCTCTCTGAGTGCTCTTATAATAATAATAATAATAATAATAATATTCTGCCGAGGTCGACTTTGCTTTTCATCCTTTCGGGGTCGATAGATTAAGTACCAGTTGCGTACTGGGTCGATCTAATCCCTCCGCAAAAATTTCGGGCCTTGTCCCTAGAGTAGAAAAGATTATTATTATTATTATTATTATTATTATTATTATTATTATTATTATTATTATTATTATTATCATCATCATCATCATCATCATCATCATCATCATCATCATTATCATTATTATTATTATTATTATTATTATTATTATTATTATTATTATTATTATTATTATTATTATTATTTAGACTACTTTGCATTATTAATTTCTTTATATATACTTATCTCAGTCTATTTCAATGTAGTATTAAATTCTCCGAAGAAAGATCGATAATAGACTCTGTCACTATTGTTATTGATGAGAATGACTGATAATCTGGTAAAACATCGTTTTAACATCTAAACAATGGTATCTGCACAGGCTACTAATAGAATGCTTTAGTTATTTTTATTTGAATGTCCACAACACTGTCTCTTTAGAAAACACATTTACAGTTTATCTACATTTTATCAATTGTTATTTTTTCCATTAAGCTGACATTTTTTTTCGGCTGTATCCGGGTATCACTTAAGAAAGTTGAGCTATTGTGCAACAGTTGAAAATTCGATTTTGCTAGAAATGAGTATCTAAGTAAATTTAGAATTGACGTAAAGAAGACAATAACACTGCGGACATTTTAAAGCTTGAGTGAACCATGATAAATTTCTAAATCAGACAAAAAAAAAAAAGGGGAAACAAATAAATGGAATTATAGTCGTGGATTTTAGAGTTGTTGAATGATTGATGGTGTGAAAATAAAGAACGATAAGGGATTGTAAAATGTTTTACTGAAAATAGTAACCATTAGTCGTACGGTAGTCAGAGTAAATGATTGTTAGTCAACCGAGAACGAAAAAAATGCTTTTATTAATGAAATGTTTATCAGCGAGAGAGCCTTAACGCTCCACACAATTGCTTGATTTACTAAGAATAATAACCGATTCTATACATTCTATAGTTTTAAAATAAAAGACACTGAATAATGTGGCCACGTTTAGGGGGAGACTTTTATCAAGACTGTTTTCAGAGATATGTCTATACTGTCGTTCATTTTCAATTTGCTGTTTATACAACCCCATTTCCTCCATATACCTACAAGGCACAAAAGCATTGATTTTCGGTTTTTATCTCTTCCTGGAATCTTCACTGTTATCGGTGTTAAATATCTCCGACGGACGAACGAATTATTTCAAGATCATTAACATTTCATTAACAGGATCCAAGAACTATGTGGTGAAATAGTAAGATAATAAAAGTATCTGTTTATCATGCCACTGAATCTAAGGTACCATGCATTAAATTCTATCTCATGACACACAACGTCATGAATAGCGAAACGATCAAAGAACAGCGGGAGAGAATTTTTTTTGTTTTAGATGCTTTCAATGTTCTCTACAAAAATTTGCCAATGTCTCATGAGGCTGCCCATATACTTCTCACAGTACACCATTAAATTCAACAAGGTAGTAGTAGTAGTAGTAGTAGTAGTAGTAGTAGTAGTAGTAGTAATAGTAGTAACTTCTCACATTAGAACATTTATTGAAAAAGAAGGATGTCGCTGACTGCATCAATCTAGGTCATGAATATATTCGTGCGCTTAGAACAATTTAGAAAAGATATCGAATATTCGAAGGTAAATTCATTCAAGGATCTGACGAGTTACTGCTACTACTACTACTACTACTACTACTACTACTACTACTACTACTACTACTACTACTGCTACTGCTGCTGCTGCTGCTGCTGCTGCTGCTGCTGCTGCTACTACTTTAATTTTATTTTGCCTCAAGTGTCCATTCCTTTATTCATGTTAGAAAAACGTTTACATGACCTGTATGTATAGAAATATTATTATAAGTAAAACGAGACTAGAATCAAAAACATTAAGCAATATAAGACATTGAAAATAGGCCAAGAAATGCAGATGAATTACACAAAATAAATTTTGCACAAATATCATTCTCTTTCCTTAAAAGGGAAACTTCACCCTCTCTTATATCTCTAAGTAAACTCTCTCTCTCTCTCTTTTTTTTTTCTCTCTCTTACACTGAAAGCAACTATAGATTGAAGTACCATCAATCCTCAGTCCCCAAAACAAAAATTCCCCACGTATAAGTAAATGATTATACCAATAAAAATAAATAAAGGTGACCTGCTCGCTTGTGAAAAGCTACCATCAAGATTGGAATGAAGGACCCTTCGACTCCCGCTGTTTCCACTCGTATTGGAATCTCTACTTCTAAGATTGAAAGTGAGCATCCCCTGTATTGGAAGAGATGAAAAAAAAAAAAAAAAAGAAGCAAAACGCGTCCCACCTCATCTTTGCAATCCCGTTTCAGGTCATTGACAATCAAAGTAGTTTTCACCAATAATCTATCAGCAGAGTATCTTTTGAATTCTTGCCCTGCTTTTTCCACCCTAATCAATAAAATTTCATCATATCATTTTTTCAACCTTTCACAAATTTTACCATAAGCATCTTCAGCCATAACCTCTTTATACAAGCTGAAAAATGCAGTTGGAAAATTCTAATTAACTTGTGCACAGAAACCTATAATATCATTGTTATACATATCACCGAGTAAATCTATTATCTGCCATGCTGTCTTGATGCTTGGGTGCACTGGGCGTTTTCCTAGGGGTTTCACAAGCCTAGAGACCCGATTACGATCTATGTATGCTGGGACTTATTTCAATAAATAAATACTAAAGAGCTTACTTCATTGATTTGACCAGAAGTGTTAAGATGATCCTGATTATCTGGAATTTAACAAGCTATGCAGCCACATGATTCTGTTGTTTTCTCGTTTCATTTCAGCCCTGTCCTCTCTTCCGCTCTCTTTATTACAGAGATTTTGTGCTTTTAGTCGGATTAAGAAATTTTAAGTTGTTCAGAATTTTGCAGTGTCCTATGTGATCGTCTAGTTTGCCGAGTGCATTGTGCCGGCATTAGCAGTACAGTATCTTATAACGAACAATAGATGTTACTTGAGAATTCTGGAAATGTATTTATTAAACCTGAACATTTATATGCCTCTCTTATAAGATACATGAAATTATGTATGCAAGTAAGGAAACTCATTCGAATCCAACGTTTCCTGCTATTTTCAAATTAACAAACGACACAGAGATAAAAATGATTTTCTGCTGGCGAGCGAGATGAATCTAAATTCTGTTTTTATTTGCGGTTGAATGTTTTTCAAATAATTCCTAATGCTAATAACGCCCTGGAAGAGAGCGTGGAATTAATAGTTTTCCATTTACTGTGAAATGTAAAGCCAGATTACACCAAATCACTGCTATACATATAACTATTTTCTATTGAAATCCAAAATAAAAATGAAAATCTACATATATGATCTTTTCGCACTATAACTTGCAATGTGTTTCTCAAAGTCTCTTATAGTGGACTCAGCAAGAGGTTCAAGAGGGTTTCTAAAAACTTCCCTTCGGCTATTTAAGAGGACAACTTTGAGAATAGCTAGTACAAGGTTGAATCCAAATTCTCAAATAGTTTATCGTTAAAGTAAATATATTTTGTATATTACACCATGTTATTGATTAACTTGAAATAACATCGACTATTTTTTTCTTTTTATAGGGTATGTACAGAATTTCCATAAATCCTGCAACAAACTACTTTTGGTTCACTGTCCGGAGAATTATGCCAATGTGACCATGATGAGTGAGTGCCTATTATTATTATTATTATTATTATTATTATTATTATTATTATTATTATTGTTGTTGTTGTTGTTGTTGTTGTTGTTGTTGTTGTTGTTGTTGTTGTCGTCGTCGTCGTTGTTGTTGTTGTTGTATGCGCGCTGTGGCAAGTGCCTTGTTCTGAATGCTGAGTATGTGTGTAAGTTGTATGTTTAAGTTATATATATGTCCGCAGCGATTCCTAAGGCATTTATAATTTAGGGAATCATTTGTTGTCCATTACTGTATTCTGGTTATCTCCCTTGCCAAACTTTTATATTTGAATAATTACTCCATTTCATTTAGAGATACATTACCATCTGTCGGAACACTAATACTTCGAGATTCATTCATTTATTCATTCTTCTTCTTCTTCTTATTCTTCTTCTTCTTCTTCTTCTTCTTCTTCTTCTTCTTCTTCTTCTTCTTCTTCTTCTTCTTCTTCTTCTTCTTCTTCTCATTGGAAGGCGGCGAGCTGGTAGAATCGGTAGCACGCTGGACGAAATGCTTAGCGGTATTTCGCCCGTCGCTAAGTTCTGAGTTCAAATTCCACCGAGGTCGACTTTACTTTTCATCCTTTCAGGATCCATAAAATAAGTACCAGTGATAATGTAATCGACTCATCCTCAATCTTTTCCCAAGGTGAAATAATAGTAATAATAATTAATTAATTAAATAACTTTCATATCAATGATGCAGGACGTTATACGGATCTCATTTAATGCACAAGTTTTCCTAGCGATCTTCATTCATATTTACAAATTTTTGAAAGTAGTTTTTTCTAAGGGATTCCAAGAAATCGTTTCGGCAATTTTTGAAAATATTTCCCTCATTAATTAGTATGTAATACACAGTAAAATTTCAGGTTCAACGTTATATACTTGCCCTTTCTCAAATATACATCCACACATTGTTTATAAGAAACTAAATAAAATAGAAAACTTCCTAGTCCGATCGTAAATATAAATCATTATGATTAACATATGTAAGGCGGCGAGCTGGCAAAATCGTCGACATAATCGATTTACCCCTTTCCCGAACTTGCTGGCCTTGTGCGAAAATTATTATTATTATTATTATTATTATTATTATTATTATTATTATTATTATTATTATTGTCGTTATTATTATTGGAAGGCGGCGACTTGGCAGAATCGTTAGCACACCGGGCGAAATGCTTAGCGGCATTTCGTCTGTCTTTACGTTCTGAGTTCAGATTCCACCGTGGTCGACTTTACTTTTCAACCTTTCGAGGGTCGATAAATTAAATACCAGTGAAACACTGGGGTCGATGTAATCGATTAGTCTCCTCCCCCAAATTTCAGGCCCTGTGCTTCTAGTAGAAAGGATTATTATTATCAAGGCAAGGAGCCAGCAGAATCGTTAGCACGCCGGGCAAAATGTTTAGCAGCATTTCGTCCGTCTGCCCGTTGTGAGTCTAAATTCCACCGAGGTCGACTTTGCCTTACAGCCTCTCTGGGTCGATAAAATAAGTACCAGTTGAGTGCTGGGGTCGATATAGCCAACTAGCCCCTCTCCCAAAATTTCAGGCCTTGTGCCTTTAGTAGAACGGATTATTATTTTTATTTACAACACATTTTTCTTTTGCTCTAGCATTCCAACCATTGTCGTGTCCATAACTTTAGTCTTTTCTCCTCAAACCACACCATCTCCATCAATCCAAGTAATTTCTCTCCATTACATTTCTTGTTATACTAAATAAATGGATCCTTCGCCGATTTCAACGATGACTATTCCAGTTATTCGGACTAAAGAATTGCCTACACGTATTGTTTTTGTTCAGAAGAGGAAGCACATCGCCCATGAGCCTTTCTTTAAAGCCTCCTAAACTGGTAGAAGGAAGAAGTAAAGGGAGGGAGTTATCCTTAAGATAAGAGTCTCGTTGCGAATGCTTTCAACAAAACTGACCCCTCTGAGGCTTCCACGGACCAGGTGGAAATGTTAAAACAAAATGACAAATTAAGTTTAAACTGGAACGGTCCCCTTCTAAATTGATTCCACATAGTGGCCATACGAAGCCTATGGTAGAAGTCATCTAAGATGCCACGTAGGAGGACTGAAATTGAGAAACTATGTAACCGCAAAACAAACTTCTGAACCTAAATGTAAAGGGTTCAGTATTCTGCAGATACTTGTACTCCTAACTGACTCTCCGTCGGTTGCGACGACGCCTGTCCCAGTTGATTCGATCAACAAAACAGTAGGTTCGGGAAACTAACGTGCACGTGGTTGAGCACTCCACAGACGTGCGTAACCATTAACGTGGTTCTCAGGGAGATTCAGCGTGATACAGAATGTGACACGGCTGGCTCTTTGAATTACACGTACAACAAATTTTTGCCAGCTGATTGAACTGGAGTAACGTGAAATAAAGTGTCTTGCTCAAGGACACAACGCATCTCCGGGAATGGAACTCACGACCTTACGATCATGAGCCAAATTCTCTGACCACTAAGCCACGCTCCTTCACTGTACTCTTACGAAATCCTTAGACAGAATTAGCTAAACAGAGTGATACCACTGGCTCTTCAAATTAAGGAGTACAGTCTATTCTACGAGCTTTCACATAGTTTTACTCTAAAGGCACCTTTTAGTGGTATCGAACTCAAGACCTTAGAATTGCTCTGAATACACCATGCCTTGTTTTAGCTATGGCTATGGCACTCTTCCTATTCTTCAGTGATCACCATTATGAATTCAGCAGCTACCACTTCTTTTACCACCACCAAAACCACCATCACCACCACCACCACCACAATTCCATTACAGCTGCTCTCCTCCTTATCCTCATCAACAACAGCTGCATTAGCACCAATAGCAGTGTAAGCTAACCACGTTATGTATTGCTAGCTATGAACTCTACTTGTATAAATACAGCAACGGTAGACTTAGAGTGTGTCTGGAAAACAAAATACAGCAAGGTCGAATTTGGTTTATACAGAGATGGTTGACCAAATTTGGAACCTTGTAAGAAGAACTTAGTAAGAACATATGGCAGCATAATTACCAGATGAGCGATCCTGAACGCATTAAAATCCCTAGAAATATCCAATCAGAGTGATCTCATAGTTTCTGGTTCAACAAATTCCACTTATACGAGACAGCATTTTAATCAACAGTTCCTTGCTGTCGTTTCTTCTCTTGTAACTAATATGCATATTTATTTTGTCTGTTTTTCTGTGTCTATCATCAAACTAATAGATACATTATTAACCACACTTTTGCCTTTGAAGTAAATAAAGATCAACATGAATTATTTAAGGGCTCTCAAAAATAACTAATGCAATAATATGCTTGACCAATGAAGGAAGAAAATTATTGAGCGTTTATGTTTATGATAAAGAAATTTATGTAAACGATGTCAGTTATATTTTTGTAGTGAAAATATAAAAATAAACGTTAATATATGGACGATATAATCCTAAATATACGAAAAGTATCAATAAAACCAATAGTGCAGACAGAATACAACAGAATTCTTAGGATGTTTTAATATTACAGTCCATAAATTAATTATAAATTTGGCATGAATTCTAGCATTCTTAGTTGACCGAGAGACAAAAGTAACTCAAAGCTGTGTCATGAGATACAGCTATATTCTGCGACATTTGGAATTACTTCACACACACACACACACACACACACACACACACACACACACAATAGCACATAAAGTAGAATTAAGAGTCGTACAACAAAAGTAGTAAGACGAAGTACGTAGTATCAAAGCATCGCCTGAGCAAGAACCCACATTTAACTGGTGTTATGTGCGTGAGCACATGTGAGTGCGTGCGTAATATATATACATCTGTACACGCATATATATATATATATATATGTATGTGTGTGTGTGTGTGTGTGTATGTGCGCGTCTCTGTGTGTAATTTTTTTCTTGTGTGTGGTTTTGTTTTTTCCGTTTGAAGATTACTTAGACTTGAAACCTGAAATAACGATTCGTTATATTTAATGGACTACACAATATCTTCTCATATCTACATACTTGTACAGATAAATATAGAACGTAATTCCACACTATTAATCTGTATAAAGCACCACATAACCATTTCAAAGACAAAGTTATTCTTGATTGTTATGTACTGATATCATCCTTGATTACAACAATCTCATACATTTTTAACACCAACAAAAAACAATATTCATTACAAACTATTTCTTTTTTCTTTTCACAGTGGAGGAACCTGATGGTATAACATTTTTGTTACATTATGTGTGAACTTCCGATTATATCAATTAACCTGTTTAATATTTTTAGTGATTTCACTGTATTTTTCCCCGAATTATCATCGACTAACTATAATGTTTGTTTTTTGTTAATCCAATGATTCATAATGCTCTTGAGAAACGCATGTGCTTCATACATTCCTGTTTCCCATTGCCCTATAGATTTAAAGTATATATATGTGAAATCAATATTTATCAATAGGTGGGCGTGGATTTGAAGAATCGATAGAGCAATGGGCTAAGATGGATCGTGGTTTTATGTCCCATTGCCTTGGAAATTTAAACTCTGTCGAGGTCAGATTAACTCTTCAACATTTCGTGGTTGATAAAAATAAATTACCTGTTAAGTATAGGAGGTCGATTAAATCGTTTGTATCTTTCCTTAAAATGTGTGGATTTGTACCTAAGTTAGAAATCAATATTTTTGTCAGGTTTACTTTTGAAAATATAAACTGCCACTCCTGTAAGCTTCAAATGTTTGACCGATGAAAATTATAGCATTTTTCCATTTAATATTTCAAGTAATATGAACTATAGAATAGTCTTCTCTGTATATTACTTAACGTGTATATTCTGAAGAAAGCCACACATATATGGTATTTGTTTCGAGGAAGAAGCTGGAATAGACGTATAGCGAAAAAAAAAAAAAAGGAAAAAGTACAGAAAAACATCATTAGACGAAATTCGTCTCGCAGCGGCGTGGAATTGTTAAATCCAGTTTTCTGCGTATTTGCACGTCATCAGCAGCACGCATCCACACTGCATACGTAGGCAAATTTAGCCTCTACTAATATGGAAAAACATCGATTAACAAATAACTGGTGTCGCATAAAACCGGCAAGCTTGGTGAATTCGATATTAGCGACGGAAGCAGTATTATTTCAAAATAGTATTGTTTTTCTTCCTCAACGAGGATATATTTTAAAATTATAATATACATTTAATCCAAATATTTAACTTAGACTGTGTCATATCTAAACTATAGAGTGATTTATACTTAAATATTTTGATTTAATTAGACTCTGTGTTTAGATTATATTGTAATTTACATTTAAATATTTGAAGTAGATTATACTTTTACATTCAAATTATTTCGCATTATATCTGAAATGCAGTGTTTAAGATACATACTTGGGATATCATAACGAGATAGGGATATCATCATGTAACCTACTTTATTATATAGAGAAGAAGAAGGAAGAAACTGAAATGGTTCAACTACATAATAAGAAGCTCATGTAATGATTATGTAGCTCTGGCATTTCTCCAAGATTACCCAGACGTCAGAAAACGTGGCAGACCACCTCGGAGATGAAATTTCAAACGGCTTATCGCCCACAACATCCGAAAGCAGAGAAGCCAATTGAAGATGTTGGCGATGATAGGAGAGAGAAAATATTTTTTACGGATATGGTATAGGATCTCCGTCGGATTATCGCATTCTGATACTTGTTTCACTCATTGACCTGCAGTGAAATTGGGGCAATTTAGCATTAAATTGAATGATTACTCAGTACTTTTTGTATAGTACATATTCATTAAGCTTTTACAAGGAAACTGTTGATAGTGACTTAGAAGTTACTGCTTGCTCGCTTTCTCCATACACACCCACAAATGCGCATGCTCCCACTTTTTATGACGTTAGATAAAAACAGCAGTGGTTAGTAAAATTGACTAAAAAATTATAGCGAATCCTCATTATTATTTCTAACCTTGGCAAAACTGGCTGGGTAGCGGGTTTCGCAAAAACATCGGACAAAAACGCGTTGAGTATTTATTCCGTCTCTTTAGTTCTGAGTTCAATCTCGTCGGTACATTTTTTTATCCCTCCCGTGTCCAGGAAATTAAATACCAGTTGATACTGAGGTCGATGATATCGACTAATCCCCTTCACTCTAACGACTCTGCTAATCTATAGCCTATTATCTTTTTATATTTTTACCAGTTTCCGTCAATGGACTGCGACCGTCCTGGAGTACCGTCTTGAAGGGTTCAGTCAAATAGATTGACCCCCAGGACTTATTTTTCTAAAGTGTGGTACTTGTCTATTGGTCGCTTTCACTGAACTGCCATTGCATTAATAATTCATATTTGAGAGTTTAAGCAAATTACATTTATATTGAAATAATATTGTCGGAAATAAATTATATTTAATAAAAGATCGGGAGCTAGAGAGGATTTATCGACGAAAATATTTTTATTCTGTTATATGAGACTCATATGAGAGACAATAAAAATATGTAATGAGAATAAGAAGAGAACACCAATTGGAAGGATTTCTAACTAATAAAATTTTACATAGACACAAGAATAGAAATTTGTGGTGAGGGAACTATCGATTGTATCGATCCAACGACATGGCTAGTGCTCATTTTACCAATGTTAGAAAATTGAAAACTAAACCTGATGTTGGTGGATTTTGAACTCAGAGTGAAAATGGCTGAAACTAAGTACCGCAAGCCATTTTGTCCACTGCTTTAACGTAAAATACCCTAAATTTTGATTCAAACGAAAACTATATTCATCCCTATTTGAAGCAATAAATTTACTTTAATTACAAGTCGTTTAATACAAATAAAAGGTTGCAAGATACGAAAAATCAATAAACGATATAGATTGGAAATCAACCCAGAACAAATATACAAAATTTTAAAACTCTATTGAAATTAATTAGAAGAATCATTGGAATAGCTTTGTGCTTACTTTACTTTATCAGAGCTTTTCTAAATGGCGGCCATAACATTTAAATATCTAATTACATTTCTTAGATATTGCTAAACACTTGAAGCATAACTGATTCGTTTTAGAATCATTTTTATCTGAAAATGTTAAATTCCCGAAGTGCATCCGTTTGAGAAGGTCAAACAATTCCATGATTGTTGAGTCAATTTATCCTTTTAAAAACCCATGCACTGTTTTATTCCCTTCGGCTGCATTATCATTTTCTATCAATAATAACAATAAGGATGGGATATTTTTACCAAGGATAGTGAAGTATTGTATAATCGTTACTGCGCCAGACAAAATGCGTAGCAGCATTTCACCTGTCTTTACGTTGCACGTCGTTCAAATTACAACGTGGTTGACTTTGCCCTTCATCCTTCGGGGTCGATAAAATAAGTACCAGTTGAGCACTGGGGTTGATGTAATTGACATAGCCCCTCCTCTGAAATTGCTGGCCTTGCGCCAAAATTTGAAACCATTAATGTTATTATTATTAGAGCAGTGAATGCGGCTAACTTACAGAATTGTTAGCACGCCGGGCAGAATGCTTAGCGGTATTTCGTCCGTCTTCACGTTCTGAGTTCAAATTCCGCCGAGGTCGACTTTGCCTTTCATCCTTTTGGGGTCGATAAATTAATTACCAGTGAAACACTGGGGTCGATGTAATCGACTAGTCCCCTCCCCCAAAATTTCAGGCCTCGTGCCTTTAGCAGAAAGGATTATAATTAGAGCGGTGAGTTGGTAGAATCGTTAGTATGCTGGGAAAAATACTTAGAGGCATTTCGTCTATCTTTACATTCTGTGTTCTAATTTTACCGAGGTCGACTTTGACTGTCATCCTTTCAGAATCGATAAAATACGTACCGGTTGAGCACTGAGGCCGATATGATTTACCCCCGCCTCTGAAATTACTGGCCTTGTGCCAAAATTATTATTATTATTATTATTATTATTATTATTATTATTATTATTATTATTATTATTATTATCATTATTATTATTATCATTATTATTATTATCGTTCATAGGTACAATACTTATTGCTAACAACAGTTACATAACAAACAACAGTTAAATAGACAAAGCTGTCACATATATATTAAATTCTTACAAGAATATAACTGTCTACATCAGATATTGAACAAATCGTTACGTAAATACTAGCACTGTTATATCGACTATCAAACCTCTATCACTGTCGACTCACTATAAATACTAGGCAAAATTCACTCACGGTATATTCTATCACTTTAAGTAAGAAGAACACATTAGCTGTTGTAGTCCTACATACCTCTAAAACCGTATGGCTACTGTTGAATTTATTTATCTTATAGGTTTATTTAAACGCGTTTGATCAGTTTTAAACAACGCCAAGAACGTAAAACAGCTAAAACGATACGAGATATTCACCAACACCCAACATTAATATAGTTGAAACTATATCGGATATTAAACAACAACTACGACTAAGTTTTATGGACAAACTTAGTAAACACTAAGATCTATTGAGGGCTATCACAACTCCTCTCACGGAAATATTGATTCTTATATTGGAACAATACAATACATTGACACAAGATTATCCATCGGCATTAGATTATATAGTGTCGCAAGACCAACTATCAGCACACGGCCATATATTGACATAAAGCCATATTGTAACACTAGACTATACAAAGGCACAAGGCTACACTATGGTAAAACACTATTCAATGACTCAAGACCTTACATTGTCACAATATCATAAAGTGGCATACGACTACTCAGTGGAACAACTCCATACAATGTCACAAGAGCATGTAGTTTCAGAAGATTATACAATGCCACAATACCATACAGTGGCACAAGACCAACCACTAACTCAAGACTATACATTAATACCAGACCATACGGGGGTACAAGATCATATTACACCAATATAAGGTCTTGTACTTTACAATGGTATAAGATCATGCAGTGACAGAAGACTATACAGTAGCACAAAACCAATCATTAACACTACACCATACGCAGGCACAAGACTATACACTGAAGCAATACTATTTACTGGTACAAGGCCCATTGGTACAAGACTATTTAGTAACATAAGACAACACCTTGACACAAGACCATTTCATGACTCAAAATCGTGTAGAGGTACAAGACTGTCCATTGACGCTAGACCATACATTGATGCTAGACCATACATTGATGCTAGACCATACATTGATGCAAGGTTACACATTGTCACAAGAACATAGCGTAGCGTAAGACGAAACAGTGGAATAAGACCACAAGACAATGCTTTGCTTTAAGGAAGGAGTACCAAAGAACTGAGAATTGGAGATCTGAACATCGCTCCACCATGTATACTCGGACACAGCTAATCACTGAATTAGACATTTATTTCTTAGTAGTAAACAGGGTAATTAGATGAGCCAGTGAAGAAGCTTCTACGTGGTTGCTCGACATGCTACAAATAGCTCGACATGCTACAAATTTCTTTCAGACCGCCCCCTCCTCTAAATAATATGAAAGAGATATGGGATAATGCAGTCCTACATATTGTCTAGTAAAAAAAATCTGACAAAAACAGAGCAACAAAAGATATTGAGATAGTCAAGGCGTAATTGCTTTTGATCTTTGGTTTACTAAGTCATGGCTGATCTGCTACTAAACAACTAGAACAGAAATTCCATCATCACCGCCTCCACCAACAAACAAAACAGTATTTAGAGCAAATATATTCTGAAAACTAATATTAGAGTTGAATTGAAGAGATATTTACAAAAAAAAACAGACGGTAGGAGAAAAAAAGCAACGCATCATTGAAAATCGTTTTAACATATTTCATCAATTATTAAGTTTAAATGTCTATAGAAAATGATCGATATCAGTTGTAAATGAATATATTCAATTTCTATGATGAAGAGATATTGCATGAGTTGGGCGTTTTCGTTTTGTTCAGTTTTGCTTCGATCTTAACAAACTAAATTGTTTTAATACTGAAAATGCAAAACATTTGTTTTATTGTTCAGCTGGGTCTATTAATATATACATGCATTATGCATATATGTTTTATATATATATATATATATATATATATATATATATATATATATATATATATATATATATATTGTTTCTTTTTTAATGTCAGTTTATATATAAAACAATTTAACATTAAACTGAATGATTATTCAATACTTTGTAGTAGAGTACATGTACATGATTATTAAAGGTTTACAAGGAAAACGTTGACGGTGACTTCGAAATTTCGTTTTTCTCACCTTCACACACACACGCGCGTACACACACACATTATAGAAACAATAGAGAAACAATAGAGACGGAAAATGGAATTTACGGGAAACTGTTGATCTGTAGTTTTCGAATCAGCTTTTCCTTTCTATGTATGTATGTATGTATGTATGTATGTATGTATGTATGTATGTATGTATGTGTGTCTATCTATCTATCTATCTATCTATCTATCTATCTATCTATCTATCTATCTGTCTGTCTATCTATCTATGCACAGGCTCCCCTTGTTTATAACAGGTAAGATGAAAACAATAAGCATAAAGCATTTGAATTAAATGCTTAAAAAAAATAAATTGAATTAAATCATTATCCTTATTCCTGGCATCGTATAGTGCGGTGGAATAGAAGAATCGGAAGAGTGTCATGCAAAATGCTCTACATTCAGAGTATTTTATGCTCTGAATTCAATTCCACCAACGTTTTCATCACTCCAGAATCCGGAAAATCAAATACCAATCGAATGCTTAGGTCGAATGCATCACTTACTCACATGCTCTCAAAGTTCTTGTGTTAGAAGTAATTGGTGGTGGCGGTTGGCAATCCGTCGGTTACGACGACGAGGGTTTCAGTTGATCCGATCAATGGAATAGCCTGCTCGCGAAATTAACGTGCAAGTGGCTGAGCACTCCACAGACACGTGTACCCTTAACATAGCTCTCGGGGAGATTCAGCGTGACAGAGAGTGTGACAAGGCTGGCCCTTTGAAATACAGGTACAACAGAAACAGGAAGAAAGAGTGAGAGAAAGTTGTGGTGAAAGAGTACAGCAGGTTTCGCCACAATCCCCTACTGGAGCCTTGTGGAACTTTAGGTATTTTCGCTCAATAAACACAACGCCCGGTCTGGGAATCGAAACCGCGATCCTACGACCGCGAGTCCGCTGCCTTAACCACTGCGCCATTGCGCCTCTACTTAGAAGTAATTATTTCTAATATAAAAAAAAAATCAATAATATTTAAAAAATTATTTCGTATGTGTTTTTAAATTTAACAAAAACACAAACATTGGTACTTTCCAATTATCAAGAACGAATTTGTTTTTATTCTCTAACCGATTTGAGAGTAAACTATTAAACGATCATCTAATTCTTTCCCCTTTCCTTTTCTATGAAGTAGTGATAGCTATTCTGAAAATCCACCAATCAACTATGAAAACTCGTCTCCCGAGTGTAATAGTTTATTCACTGATACTTCAGTAAATAAAAAGAAATTGACTATTGATAACAGGAAAGTATTCAAACTTTAACCGAAAAATTGTTTTATTACTGAAAGTAGAGTTTCAATATTTATTAACTGAATAACCGAGAGAAGTGGCTCATGCCTAGATTAAGTTATGAAATTTTTTACCGAAAAGATATCCCTTCTATTGCTTCAAATAGATACATTGATTTTAGTAATACATCTCTGATTTGTTTTTCCCACTAGAAGTCTTTGTGTTATCTATATTGTTAAGTACTTCCTACACATAAAGCCATTGATAGAAAAAACATACACATTTCTGAATTACTATAAACAGGGCATTTAGAAGAGGCAAAAGGGAGCTTGTGTTATTTAATTAATATATAGTGATTGAAAACCAATCGTCGGAAGTGGTGTACATTTCTGCTTAATACACTTACTGCACACAATGTATTAACTTGAAATCAGAATCACTCTCAACTAATAATCTCTCTCCCTCCATCTCTATATTATACACACACACACACATACACACACAGACACATGCGCGCGCGCATAAAGGCAGCATTTACTTCATCGATGTGCTTAACGATAAAGATAACAGAAATACTTCTATCGGAAGATGCAAATCCGGAATGTATTCCAAAATCAATATTTGAAACAAACCTGAAGCTATAAAATGATATCTTTTCGCCAAAAAATATCATAACATAATCCGAGTTAAGCAATTTAATTCACTGTCCAAATCCATAGTCCATATTCTACTTCTCGTATTCCTATACATGATTTTGTGTCTCTCTAAACATTCTGTACAACTTTACCGCTATTCTCTCCATTTTAGATTTATAAAAAGAAAATGTTCCAACTAGATTTGACAAATTAAATCTGTTCACTTTGTGTTTCTTTGTTTGGTCTTGAGAAGAACCACGTACGTTCCTGGTGGTCATATATCTGGACTGGTTAATAACATATTAGAGGTCTCCAGTAGATACGACTTTCCAAAACCTGTACTAGTGGTCATTAAATAAGAAAGTATTGTTGCTAATGGCTGTCCTCACCAACTTTTGGATCTTGGAAGTGAATGTTATAGGATAATAGATATAGAGACACTGTAGCGTGTCTCGCAAAGACTAAGATATATCTTTGTATGAAAAGAAAGACATATATAGAGATATATGAAGCGAG